>NW_017803257.1:17211-76482 GCF_001625305.1 Branchiostoma belcheri
CTAAGCTGTCTTGGTCCTACATTGTGTTCTCTCTCTCCACTTCTTGTTAGACATTTGCTACCAGGCACCACATTTTTTTACCAAATGTCTTGAAATTTTAACAGAGCTTGGGAATATACTTCCACAGGTATTCTTGGTTTAATTGTTTGGATGCAGGCCCTAAAATAATTCAATGTAGCTTTTTTAGTAAAAAAAATAGTCCCTAAAAAGTATATTGTAACTTATTTGCTCCTGTGTCTTCATATTAGGTCAAATAAAGGACCTAAAATTTGGTATGAGGATAGTGGTTCATGTACGGTGTTGGTGGTTGAAGTATAATGGCAAGAAGTCCTAAATGCAACTTCATGTATGTTCTTTTAGGTTGGAATTGCAACAGAATTTCTGAAAATATACCCTGTGTAAAAGGGGGACAAACTTCAGACTGTTTCAGGCCAGGCAGGTTATAGACTGAATTAGGTCAGTCAGGCCTGCTCAGAGGCGGTGGGACGTCAGTTGCTGACACAGGATGTTCTAAATGGTTGAGGATTGTGCTTACTTGAGCCTGGTGCTAATGTAAGGGTCAACCATAACCGAAGACTGTGACAGAGGGCATTAATGCAGGGGAAAGGCAAACTAATTGGTTCAAGGCACTGCAGAGTTGACAGTGGAGGGAGGTGCCTTGGACAGTCATAATCTACTGTGAAATTAGGCACTATACTGGCTGTAATGCAGGATGAATGTTTCAGGGGGTAATGCTGCATAGCAGACCACTTTGGCAAGGGGTCGCTAACTGTCTGAAACAAAAAAAAAAATGTCGATACTCACATTCTAGTTTTTCCTCCAGACTGCCCCTGGACGTTACAGACAAGGCATAGATAAACTCTCGGAACTCTATTGTGCCGTCCTGGAGATAAAGGGCATCACTTCATTAGTCACAACTTTTTTTAAACTTAATTTAGAATAACCATTAGCGGTGGGCCCAAGGGTCCAAGGATCCAAGGGTCCACCGCTAGTCTTCCTGGCATTCATTCACAAATATACGTATAATACTTGACAGAATCACTAGACAATATCTACAACAAATTTACAAAATTACAGTATAGAATTATTTAAAAACAAACAATCCTGTTACACAAGTGCTAGTAGAAATGTTTGTACAAACCGCTCTTAAAGAATCTCATTGATTGTGTGGATTGTACTGGTTCATCTGACTTCTGTACTGGTTCATCTCATTCCAATATTTACCGGTAGTTTGTTTTTGCCCATTTTTATGTCTGTTCAGTTTTTTGTCAATACAACCTCTTGTCTGTGGTCAAGTTACACAGCCTGATTTTTTGTACTTTTTTGTAAGATGAAAAATTATACTGCTTTTGCAGAACATCAAATAAAAAAACATGAAATATTTCCTTAATATAGCCTTAGAACATTGAAAAATCGATCACTGATATTAGTAATAAACTTCAGACAGTACTAAGAGAACATCAAAGAAAAAAGTAAAATATTACCTTCAGTTTATATACCCTTAGAATATTGAAAAATCAATCACTAATACTATTAATAAAGACAGTAGCAAGAGAACATAGTAATATATAACATCCATGTCCATAGTATCACCAGGGTCCATAATATCGCCACCTTGAGAAACAGTGTGCTTTAAGATATTTTTACTGCAACATACTTTTAGTATGCACTCCTGCACACCTCAAATGTACATACCTAGGGTATGTTGCAGTAAAAATATCTTAAAGCACACTTTTTCTCAAGGTGGCGATATTATGGACCCTGGTGATACTATGGACACATATATATTACTATGTTATATTACCTTGTTTTCATCAAAAACTTTGAAGACAAATGATGCAAACTTCGAGGGGTCCCCGAACGGGAAGAACTGTTTATAGATTTTCTGGAATTCCTGCAAAGAAAAAAGAGAGAACAATCAATAAATAAGCAAACTATAAAACAAAGAACTGAATCATACATGATGGATGAATGAATAAATGGTTTATTCAGGTCAAGATCACTCACAGCCATTTTGCTGAATTGTGGATTTCATTACAATATAAAAGAAGTCTTTTTCATAGATATTTAACAATTCCATTGCAGCTTAATATTCAAAGTTTTCATGGATGTAGCTAAAGTCCTATGATGACCATTAAGTAGCTGCTGCAATAATCAAAATCTCAGTCAAAACCAGTCAAATAGTTTACTATTAATGAATTTTTATTGCATATTCCTGCCCAGATGAAATAAATGGACAAGTGAACAAAAGAGGTAAGACTAGAGGATACAGAACATGAAGTATTGAATACTGATCCACTACATTCTAATTCTAAGTGCTAAAAGTCTTTAAAAATACACATGTATGTATTACAAAATAATACTATATGTACTTATCATCTACTGTTAATCGCTGTTTCTTTTCTTTTTTAAACATCTGCAAACATAATTTGTCCACTATATGTTCATTGTTGCATGACATAAAGTATAAACAGATACTTACCTCTTCATTTAGTGTCCCGTTTGGACAGTCTTTAAGGAAACCTTTGTGCCTACAAAACAAAGGGAGAAAATTCTTGTGAGTTCATCAGTCAAGAATAAAATCAGGTAAGACCCAGTGGCGTCTTCAGGCATCCATGGGTTAAAGGCATCCGATGCAATTTTAGGGAGGCAAAACACAAAATATTCTGGATAAGGAAATCTGCCTGCTATTAAAAGTGTTTTAAGTAGTCAAAAAACAAACTACATATATATGAGGGATCTCTTATGAGGGAGTACTGCCCATATATAGCAAAAACCAGCCTACAATATAAAACAAGCTACTGTTTTCTGTCAGTGACATCACATTTTTGCCTCACAGATATCAGTATGCTATGGGGGCAGGATAGATTCAACTTAATTAAGACAATGACAAAAGAAGTGTCTTTCAAAATCCAGTTTTGCTACCCTTAAATTGCATTGGAAGCCCTTAATGCAATGCTGCTCAAACTTTGTTACAAAATTAATATAAAGTTAGTGCTGAAAGCCGACAACTGCATGACTGTATGATACATAATTAGAAGTGGTAAATGCTTAATAAGTAGTGCTTAATGTGTTTTTTAGGCAATTTAGTAGAACAGAAGATTAGTTAGTCTAGAATATGGCCCTAGAAAAAACTCAGCCCTGTCCTTGGTGCTGAAACTAACGTTAACCCTTGTCCACTGGCATTTATTACACATTTTAAGACAACAGTCAACACACAAATTAAGACAACAGGAAAATCAACATAATTATAAATCAACTACATGTAAGTCCCCTCTAATTAGAATCATGTACTGTAGCCAGGCCTGAAACAGTCTCTTTAACAGGCATATCATTTACCATGCCAGCTAGGTAAGCAATGATAATGGTTTTATGACTTTATATCCAACTTTCTTTTTTGACATATTCAGATAACAGGAAAATTAACATTCCACTATGTCCCCTCCAGTTAGAATCAATTATTATATAAACTTTACTCAACCTTGAAACAATCTCTTAAAAAGGCATTATTTCCCATTATATTGCCAGATCAGCACTCACTGATAATGGTTTTGAAGAAGAATTTATGTCCAAAATTTCTTTTTTTGACATATTCAGATAACAGGACAACTAACATTCGACTATATCCCAATCTCAAAGTCTCTATACTCATCCTTGAAACAGTCTTTTGAAAAGGCATTACGATAGTATTTCCCAATGCCAGATAACCACTCAGTGATAATGGTTTTGAAGAAGACTAATGTCCAACATCCACACTTGGCAAACATCCATACATGAAATACTCCACATGATATTGACTGGAGATGCTGATTTGACTAGTAAGCTGCTGAAGTAATGTTCCTTCATTTAGCTGGCTTTAGATCAGCATGATCATGGCAAAATGCCCATCCAACAATTCATCCATCTGGGTCCTGCTGTTGGCCATTGTAATTCTGCAGATTGCTGATGCGATGTCGCTGCCAAGCTTTTTCGCTGGACCTATCAATAATGTGTTGGCACTTCAAGAGATAACAAACTTGTAACTTTGACTGAACAAAATTGTTACTAGCAGAAGGCCACACCAATTTGATTTGTTGGTTCTCGGATTCGCCTCTTCATTTTTTTCTGATTTGCAAAAAAAAAAAGATTCTGGTTCTGAATCAACTCAAAAATGCTCATATTTTGCCCCCAACAGTTGAGGAAATTCCTTTTCTTCCTAGTTGTTACAGTTTTTCCATCTATCAATGCAGTGATTTGATTAAAAGTTCAAATTTATACTTTAAATTTTAACCCAGCCTTTTGTGTTGTCACTTCATGGCTCATATTGTAGCATTTGGGGCTATAATAGGATGCCTAGACCTGTTTTTTTTTTCCGCCCTGTCGCTTCATATTTTTTCTGAAAAAATCCGAGAACCAACAAATTAAATTGGTTTGGCCTAAAGGGCTGAGTCACATTTGTTTCTAGAATAAGATCTGCTTTTAAAAGGCAAGATGATACCGACTTGTGACTGTGTTGTGTTCAACGTGTAATTTTTATGAATGTATGTTTTAATGCACAATGCCCAGGGATACCTGAAAAACAGATCAATGGATCTGAGGTACATGTATGCCCTGGTGAAATAAATAAACTTCAAACTTGACTGTGCAGTGTTATACTCTCATAGCTCTGCAAGGTACCACAATTATAATAATATAAAAAAGAGTATTTCATGGCCTTCTCGGAAATGTCATATCTAGATACGTGTGCATAATTTGAGGGTATCCGGTGCTGTGTCAGTAGAACAAACTCTTTTAATTCACCATTTTGAAATGGGGTCATGATCTCAATATGGTACCTACTGGAAGTATAGACTGGCAGAATGGTTGACATATCAAAGACCAGCCGGTTCACACTTAGATGTGGGACAAACAGTGCTTACGTCAAGCTGTGCCTTGTGTAAACTTGTTATTCCAGCACTGTAAAGTCATGTCTATTTCTGTCAGCCTCTAGTGTTGGTGTTATGTGTGTCAATGGTGCCTGGGGGTTGTGTGAAAGTCACCAACATGTAGTGCAATTTGTACAGGGGATTCTCTATGATATCAGTGATGCTATGATCTGACATTTGACAAAAACACTCTGCACTCGCTGTGTGTGACCTAAAAATTTAAAATTCAAGGCAGTCATGGCATCCATAATGCCCTAATCCTGTCAGCTGGATCCTAAATGGTCTCCTATCTCAACTGCCAGTAAAGTAAGACAGTAAAGTTTAAGAGGCAGTAAAGTTTAAGAGGTAAAATAGTGTAAATGTTGGTCTTAGCTCCACAGACAAATGCCTTAAATTTTATTTCCTTAAACTGGCCATTTCCCCCAAAAGAAATGGGCCTAACTGTGAGTGGGTGCACCTGCATGCAAATAATCTCTACGTAACTAATGCTTTAAAAGCCTACATTTGTACCAGTATAAGTGTGATAAAAAAGGGTACTAATGCAAAGTTTAATGTTTCATTATGGCCTAGTGTACTGTTACAGTATAGTTATAGCCTGGTGTAACAGAAATGTGCAATAGAGGTTTTCATTCATAAACCATTATAAAAATCACAACAGATGGAAAAGCTTCGCTTGTTCTCATCCTTCTTAAAACATTGTATAAATGAAACATACATTTATTATCTAATAACATCTAGCCTAAGGTTTGAAAAATGAGGGGATATGCATCAGATGTCAAAGATTAAAGACAGAGGATTGCTTATTAAGTAGAGAAAATCAGATGCTTTAAATCAGAATCATAAAACATAGACTGAATTATTATAATTATATTTAATGAAAGGACACTTTGATATTATCAGTCTTCGTATCAGTCCTTCCGTTTGCTTCCATCTCATACAGGGATCGAAATTCATTTTTGGGAATAGGTGCACGGGTGCAACCAACCTAAAAATTAGGTGCACAAAAAGTTTTTGGGGTGCACCATATAATATAAACTAGAGAAGTAGAATGTCAGCAAAAAATAATTACGTTTCATTTCGAAAGAAAAGTATATAACCGTAATGAGTTTATTATTTTTCTGATACTTGGATCTTATTATTAATTGTTACTTAGGAATATGCTGTGTACAGTAACTATACATTGAACATCTTTACATTATGCAGTATTACGTAAACCTTCGAAATTTAAAATATTTGGGTGAACCCATAGAAAAAATTGGGTGCACAGCTCCAAATTCAGGTGCAATAAGGTGCACGTGCACCCAGTACATGTACATGTATTTCCAGCCCTGCCATAATATTACATGACCAGGAGGTGTCTCAGACTTCAAAGAGTAGGAAATGTCATACACCACCCACCACAATCAGTCATAAACTATGATCACAGGGCAGACTTCTAAAACACTGGGTTCATGTAATGACAGATGTGGTGTTACAGCAGGAAAAACTAACAGCCAAGGGTAATTTATAAGTCTGACAAAAACTACTACCCAAATTGTACATCATAATTCAAGGTTATAGTGCCAATTTATTGCCATCCAATCTGCAAAATTTTCCATGCAACTAAATGATATCATTTTAGATTCTATCAATTGTTTTTGTATAATTCAGATGTATGTCTTTTAATGATAATTTCTTAGATTGAATTAGATTAAAAAATAAACAAAAAAAATGAATGCTTATATGCATAAGAGTGTATGCCAGAGAATTATCTTAAATATATTCTCATTCTATCCTATATATTTTTGCGAAGTGAAAATGATGTCAGACCCTTCCTTTTGCGTCATTGTCCATTTTCATATGAAACCATTCTTGCGGAATGTTTAATCGACTGTATTCAATCCTCTTAAGTGCTCTTAATTCGATTGAAGCAACCCAAAAAATATTTCAAACCCACAAAATTCCATGACGTGTGCATATTCCCATGTTTTAATTTGATTGAAGCAGACAAAAAATATTTCAAACCCACAAAATTCCATGACGTGTGCATATTCCCATGTTGAAGAAGATATCAGAGACAAGGTACGCTCTGCCGTCATGATTGTCGTATGTAATTTTCAGCTCAAGCGTAACTGCCAGGAAAAATCTAACACCCAACCATCACTGAGCTAATTTTGTTTCCAAAAAAGGAAAGTTCATTACTGAAACATGTGAGACTTTAGATTGCTTTAAAACCCACTGAACCGTGGCAAGCTGATGACTGAGCTATTTACGGCAACACGGAATTACAAGTTAGCTACTTCAAAATGGTTCGCTGATTTAAAATTGAGCATACATGTAGGCAAAAAAACTTTGCAAACTCACTCAATTGTACATGATACTATTAAACATATTACAAAAAAAGAAAAGGGTATGGATTGAAAATTAACACCCTAATTACTTACTTAAAACATCAAGAGATAGTACAGTATACCATCAAGTAGGGATAATCATGAATTTTGGCATTTTTTCTAATAAAAAAACGGCCTTTTATGTATTTACCTTTTCTTACATTGCAAGAGTTGCTGCATCTAGATATATAATATAAGTCTGTCCATAGCATCAAGCCTGTTAAAATCTATTGTACTTGATTCGATACATGCGAATATGATAAGGCCTAACACTTACAACTGTAAACAGAAATAGCATCATGGATAGAAATGCATTAACTTACCGGGGAGAAGGAGGAATTTATTTTTAGATAACATTGAACACCAGTGATGAGGTGATGAAGTGATTAGAACATCATTCAGCACCAAGGACAGACACATCAGCGCGGCTAAATTGGGTCTGAGCTTATCGTTCTTGTCTGGATTTAATCATAGAAGTGCTGTTGGAACACTGTTAATTGAATCGATGTTAGTCATGCAACTTTCCATTTGTATGCAAGCAGCTTTTTTTATTTTATAGAAGCATATCTGTTTGAGTTGTGGTAAGTTGATTTAAAAATGCAACAGAGATTGGTCAACTGTATCTGTTTGTCAAAGTTACGTATAGATACTAGAAAAATCACCAGATATAATTATGATTATCATCATGGACTGGTGCATTTATGTCTGTAGCTGTTCATTAACAAGGACAATGATATGGGTGAGTACTTAATTAACACCGGAGACAGGGTAAACTATATCCCTAGATGCAGGTCACTGTCCTATCAGCAAGTATTATCATCTACATGTAACACTTATTGAGAGACATATGTGATGGTTTGGTTGTTGTTAGTGAGTACTAGATAATATGATGTTTAATTTTTGCTTGTTTTTGTTAGTAGAAATAATGTCATGGGCAAACACATAATTCAGCACAAAGGACAGGCACAAGTAAGAGCTACCATTGGTATAGGAGCATGTCAGTAGAACGTACGTTCATGGTTTTCGTTGGATTTTTGGTCAACGTTGCATCAGAATTATGCATGTTGCAGAGGACATCTTCTCCAACATAACATTCAGAAACTACAGACGGGATGTTAACCTTATATGCGCGAATACAACCTTATATGAGACGTTCTGCCAAAGTGCTATGTGCTATGCAAGGTGTCTGGTAAAGGTCTGTATGAATCATAAACATTGCCAGGGATACATGTTATCCGTAAGCCATTGATTCAGTACCAGTGACAGAGACAGTTTCATCACTGTAACTTGACTAGACTTATGTCGGGTGTTAGTCCTCCTCTGCTACCCAAACCACCATGGCAGCCAAATGTAACAGCAGGTACACAATGTCATGTAACTCATGAATGGGGACAGACAGTGATGATCCAATCATTAGAGTCAGTACCAGGGACAGACACAGACATCACTGTAACAGCAGGTACACATGTAACTCATGAATGGGGACAGACTGTGCTAATCCAATCATTGGACTCAGCACCAGGGACAGGAATAGCCTGTCTGTGTGGATGTGTGGATGACATCCATTACAAGGCTGATGTTATCATGATCAAACCTTGAGTTCAGCACCAAGGACAGAGACAGCCTTCAATACTGTAACATCTTGTACTACTAGCTGGTACATAATTATGTACATGTAATTTATGACTGGGACAGGAACACAGACAGGAATAGGCCTGGCTGTGTGGATGATGTCCATTACCAGTGTGATGTTATCAGTGAATCTTGGGTTCAGCACCAAGGACAGGGGCACTTTCAACACTGTAACATCTTGTACTACTAGCTGGTACATAATTAAGTACATGTAATTTATGATTGGGACAGGAACACAGACAGGAATAGGCCTGGCTGTGTGGATGGCATCCATTGCCAGTGATGTTGTTATCATGACCAAACCTTGGGTTCAGCACCAAAGACAGGGACAGTTCTACACTGTAACATCTTGTAACATCTAGCTGGTACATAATTATGTACATGTAATTTATAACTGGGACAGGTACACAGACAGGAATAGCCCTGTCTGTGTGGATGTGTGGATGACATCCATTACCTGGGTGATGTTATTATGACCAAACCTTGAGTTCAGCACCAAGGACAGACACAGTTTTACACTGTAATGTCTTGTACTACTAGCTGTACTACATATGTAATTTATGAATGGGAAAGGAACACAGACAGGAATAGCCTTGTCTGTGTGGATGATTACCAGTGATAATGTAATCTGTGAACCTTGGGTTCAGCACCAAGGACAGAGACAGTTTCACCACTGTAACATCTTGTACTACTAGCTGGTAAATACTAGTATGTGATTTATGAATGAGGCAGGAAAACAGACAGAAATAGCCCTGTGTGGATGAGTGGATGATGTCCATTAGTAGTGATGATGTTATCATCAAATGTTGGAGCTGTGAACCCATTTTTTTCTTATTTTCATAGGTTTAGGTATGTGAAGATGATACATGAATAGAAGTATACTACATGTTATTATAAATGATAGTACTTTTTTTACTAACATAATTGATTTTTGCTGACATTCTACTTATTTTATCTTATATGGTGCACAAAAAATATTTTGCACCCAATTTTTTTAGGTAGGGTTCATCAGTGCACCTATTCCTAAAAATGAATTTCGAGCCCTGCCAAATGTTGTGTTCAGCACCAAGGACAGGGAAAGCTACAACACTCTACATTTTATTCAGGAATGGGAATAATTATATAACAGCCATACAACCCAGTACCAGAGACAGGGACAACTTCACCTCTATACATCTGTAATTTATGAATCTGGATAGTGATAGTATCATAGTCACAATGGTACAGGGATAGTGATGTAAAACACCATTACTATGAATGGATGTTGGCTATAGGGTTGTAAACAGCATTTTAGCACTTTTGTCTTTCAGTGCTTTGAATGGGTTGATCTATAAGAATGGCCTTCAGCACAAAGAACAGCTAAATTGATGATGCTATTTTCTCCAAGGGAAGACAAAACAGAAAAGCCAAAGGCATGTTGGAATAACCTGTGTTTCTCTAGCTTACACATACACAGTATCAATGCATGTAAGATTTACCTAAAACACTGTCGGTGTATCATTTTGTAAGTATACCAGCATTTTCAGATTTAAGGCAAAGGCATTTTGGAATAGCCTGTATCTTTCTACCTTCCTACAGATAGGTACATTGCTGCATCTTAAATGCAAACTGGCATTTCTGCATGTTAGATTTACCTAAAACACTGTCGGTGTATCATTTTGTAGTATACCAGCATTCGAAGATTTTACCAAGGCTGTTAACGTTGTTGTACAGCAAAATATTGGCAAGGGTCTCAAAGGAACACTAAGAAACCCTTTAATCAATAATTTTCTTGGAAAAAATGTAGATTGCATTTTCTTCTCCCAGAAAATGAGCTCTGATACAAATGACATGGGATTTTGCAAACACTCAAATGATCAGATCTAGTCATACAATATCAGTGCATGAGTGAACTTCTATGGCTGCCTGATCAATTATTAAAGAAAATTCCTTTGATAGAGAATGCCGGAGGGAGGCACGCGTCTTTGGCGGGCGCTCAAAAGGATCAAGAAATAGAATTAACTGAAATGTAGTAGGATACAGTCTGGGATGGAGTTTCAGCGAAGATATATTGATTTAACTTTTGTGTGTGGTTGTCCATAGCTGTCTTGCAGTGTCAAAGATGTTATTTAAGCCAAGTTTAATACAGAGTTCTGAATATGAGTGTTAGCTTATATTGGTGACAATTGTAAAGCCTAAAATGAAAGCATTTTGCTCAGTTTGAAATTCACAGCTTCTCAAGTTGTAAGCAGCTCAAATAGATCAAGGAATGAAACAGGAAATGGAATAGATAACTCTGCCAGCGAAGCACAGATTTTCTTCTTGTATGGAAAGTTTTTTGAGATTTTGCTGCCTGGAGTTTTGTGGAAACTTGAGGAATATTTCTTGTTCTTTAGAATCAATAATCTTGCCTGTTAGGAGCTGAGTAACTCTTTTGGGAAATAAGCTAGTAGAAGTCTATATTTTCTCCTTTATGGTCCGAGATTTTAATGCTGACTATATATTTTTTCCAATTCCCTGCAGGATAGCCACGCTCCTTGTGTCTCTAGCTTTTCTATTTTGATTTTGAAAGGTTTTTAGGAACCAAATGTTTCTTTTTGTCCAATTGCAATAATTTGCTTGACAGAAACACTGATTACAATGATTTGGGTCAATCCCAGTTCCCAGAGGATTAACAGTTCCAGTAGCTGCATCACTGTAAATTATTGAGGACTGCTGAAGGGTAACTGTTGTGTTCTTCTAGCTTCTGCTCAACTAATTTGCATCATCGTTGTCTTGACTTGCATTTCTCCTCTCGTCCCTCAGTCACTGACAAAAGGTAGTGAATGCTACCTGAAACTGTTTTCTTCTATCTTCTATTCCACTGATTTGCATCATCCTTGTCTTGACTTGCCTAACTTTTGTTTTCTCTTGGACTTCCAAAATTTGTCTTTGCTTATTTGCATAATCAATCAATAGTTTGTACTAAGTCTTATACACCTGCTTTTCTGACAAGTCTCCAGTGTCACTGACGAAAGGTAGTGAATGCTACCTGAAACGTCTGACTGTTTTCAAAATCATATCCAGTTGGCGTATCTTATTCTCTGGATAAGATAATTAAGATAATACCTGAACCTTCACCTCTATCTTCATTCAAAAGTTTGGATCCATGAAGTTTTCCACTCGGTAGTTTAAAAAATTGTTCTGCAAATGTTTTTTCAAGCCACGCAGTCTATAGAATTTCATACTGAGTGTGTTTTTGAAAGCTAGCTGGGCAGTGACAAATGACTAAGGGATACAGGGTTGTATGTTGTAAGTGCAGATCCTTCAGATGTATCCTGACCTAATGCACTGCAATTTGACCAGCATCCCTGGTGCTAACAGTAGTTCCTAAGGGCTGTTGGCGAAAGGTAGTGGATACTACCTGAAACGTCTGACCGTTTTTAAAATCATATCCAGTTGGCGTATCTTATTATCTGGATATCTAACCTTCACCTTGATCTTCCTTCAAAAGTTTGGATCCACAGAGTTTTCTGCTCGGTAGTTTAAAAACTTTTCTGCAGTTGGACAAATGTTTTTTTCAAGCCACGCAGTCTATAGAATTTCATACTGAGTGTGTTTTTGAAAGCTAGCTCGGCTGTGACAAATGACTAAGGGATACAGGGTTGTAAGTTGTAAGTGCAGATCCTTCAGATGTATCCTGACCCTCTGCACTTCAATTTGACCAGCATCCCTGGTAGTAACAGTAGTTCCTGGGGACTGTACTTCAAAGTGGCTCTAAAATATACAGAAGTACAACCAGAAGCACTTCGGGTGCCCCAGAACTTGTAAATTCTATGGCTACATTTGTACGTTGACCCTGGATTGTACTTTAACTTTACTAGCCAGCCAAGCTGGGTGTAATGTCAGTTGCTAGAGGCCATACTCAGTACTTCATAGTGGAACTAACAGGAAATATAACCTAAAGCATCTCTGGTCCCCCGAAACTTGTAAAATTCTATGATGGATTCTTTGACTTTTTACAGGCAATACTTTATCGTAATGCCGTTAATACAAGTTCGGTAGAGATAGATCATCAGAAAAAAAAATGAAAGTCTGTTACGGTAGTATATCTAGAAGCAGATATGCTAGCAGCTGCTGCCATAAATTTGTAAATGCTCTATGATGGATTCTCTGACTGTGTATTAGGCAATGCTTTATCGTAATGCCATTAATACAAGTTCGTTAGAGATAGATGTTTAGAAAAGAAATGAAAGTCTGTAACGGTGGTATATCTAGAAGCAGATATGCTGCTACTGCTGACATTAATTTGTAAATTCTCTATGATGGATTCTCTGACTTTATATAGGCAATGCTTTATCGTGATGCTGTTAATACAAGTTTGTTAGAGAGATAGATCGTTAGAAAAAAAATGAAAGTCTGTTACGGTAGTATATCTAGAAGCAGATATGCTAGCAGCTGCTGACATAAATTTTTGGATACACCAACAGTTACACTTTATTATCAAGCCTACCTGTTTATAAGAAATAGATCTCAAAGTAAGCCACTTCCATATCCTGTATACCTTAGGCAACTCTGGTGCCCCAAAACTTTATTATTTTATTTCTTTATAGGTTTAGCTGTACAAAAGACAGCCAGGGTTGTGTTAACCCTGGAGACAAGCTACATACTGTGAGATATTAAGGAGAGGACATTAAAATCAAAGTCATCAAATCATTACAGGATTGTTTAATACATATTAAATATACAAAGGCTTAAACTAACTTAAAGGAGCACTGAAAGTTTAAAAAACACAATTTACAATTTATCATGAAGTCTACCAGTTATATGATATAGATCTCAAAATAAGCCACTTCCATATCCTGTATAGTACATGACTGTATAACCTTAGGTATCTCCGGTATCTAGTAAAGTATACGTGTACATAAAGGCTTAAACTAGAAGCACTGTTGAAAATACAATTTACACTTTATTATCTGAAGCCTACCAGTTTGCAAAATAAGCCACTTCCATATCCTGTATAGTACATTGTATAACCTTAGGCGTCTCCAGTGCCCCCAAACTTGTAAATTCTATGAATGCATTAACCTTGCGCTGTCCTCAGAGGAAATAGGGAAGGTCAAAGTAGCTGAATCGATTCTCCCTACCGCAAACTCTCATCTGTAAAATTATCCATCAGCAACGCGATGTGCACCGGTCCGCGTATTGATCAGATTCACAACGCGTCGGCTCAAATAATATTTGCCGTGCAGGCCTTGAATGTAACACATAATCAGTATTTTACGATGGCGTCATCTTGAATTCTAGTACTGAAGGACGTAGGGATTTTGTAGCTGTTTTTGGTCTTTGCAGTGGATTGGGCCTAGGGAAAAAATGTTGTGTTTCCTGTTTCAGTCCTGAAAAAATTAGGGTCAGTAGGTAGGGATTATCTTTTTTTTTCTTAATTGGACTTTGGTAATGTCTAGTGATCCAACTTATACTGTATACAGTTTAACAAAGTAAAGCTTGCATGAGGACACTTTCAATGTCAATGTCGAAAAACCGATTGTACAACATTTCATAATTCAGGTGTCAGATCATGGAGGTAGAAAAAGTTAATCAGCTCTAGAAATCTGTGTCCTTTGGAGAAGTCCACACAAAAAAAAGGTCTAGGGTCAGCAGTTTTTTCTAGGGTCAGTTGGGAAACAGGAAACATAATTTCTTTTTTCCTACTCCTTGCGAAAACATCTGGGTGGGTGTGCCAACTGTTTCTGCTGACATGGCTGTTTTGACAAGAATTATGGCTCTGCACAGACTTCCATATGGCTCTATGACAAGATAATCTCATGATTTAGGGCATCTGCTTCAGTTCCCCTGAGGACAAACTTATTTTTCTAGGTTATAGGTGAAATGTTAATCGAAGACAAATCTTCTTTGCAACATTTTTTTCCTTTTTTAATGGCTGTCATTTAAATTATGTGCCTCCAAACCCTTATTGACTGTTGGCTGAATTGTTTAACCTCAAAAAAGTATCACTAAGGCCTTTGATTACTTATTTGACTCGTACATCATACAATATTGTACCAGCAGTTTGAATGTGACAAATCCTCGAGGGAATTGTAGCAACTGGTACACCCATGTAGCATGGGAACCGCCACATGTCCCCATCAGGTGATCACATATTGTGGCAATATATCTAACTGCCACTAGTGGTGTGGCCTAAAGGCAGTTGGCCCAAATGCATTCGGCAACCAATGTATCTGTATCTGTATCTGTATGGTATAACCGCCCTTCCGTGTAACACACCAGCTTCTGTATCTGTATAGCCGGTATAACCGCCCTTTGGCGTAACACACCAGCTTCTGTATCTGTATAGCAGGTATAACCGCCCTTCGGCGTAACACACCAGCTTCTGTTTACAGTATCTGTATAGCCGGTATAACTGCCCTTCGGCATAACACACCAGCTTCTGTATCTGTATAGCCGGTATAACCGCCCTTCAGCGTAACACACCAGCTTCTGTATCTGTATAGCCGGTAAAACCGCCCTTCAGTGTAACACACCAGCTTCTGTATCTGTATAGCCGGTATAACCGCCCTTCGGTGTAACACACCAGCTTCTGTATCTCTATAGCCGGTATAATCGCCTTTCGGCGTAACACACCAACTTCAATGTACCAGCTTTGGCGTAACACACCAGCTTCAATGTACTGATGAGGCATTGTTCCAAGTCAGAGACAATACTTGATTTAAAGGGTAACTACCATTAGGTATATTTGTCCCAGTTCCCATGACTACAGTCTTGCCAGCGTGGGAAGGTAAGCCTGCAGCTGATTAACCCTAACAATGGTGCTAACAGCAGATTGACGTGACTGGACAATAATATGTTATTTCCTGCCCTATGACGTCCCTAAGTCTTTTACGCAGGAACTAACAATGCAGATTACATACTCAGGGCTGGAAATACTGGGTACCTTAGTGCACCCAAAGTTGGAGCTGTGCACCTAATTTTTTTTCTGTTGGTGCACCCAAATATTTTCAGTGCACCTGTTTCTAAAAATGAATTTCGAGCCCTGATATTTTCTTCTTTTTCCAAGATTTTTAATGTTATCCCATGCCAGTTATTTGCTCCCATGCAAAATGTATGCGTTTTAGAGAGGAAACTGTGTCTGTCCCTGGTACTGAATCAGTGTCTTACTGATAACAGATGAGTCAAAAGTTCTGCAAATACACATGCCTCCATACTACAACCTTCTCTGCAAAATTGCAGATTGTTTATATATCCTATAGGATTTTTCTTCTGCAATATTGTAAATCTCTCTGCAAAATACAGAACACAGATGGGTATTTCAAACACTGGTAGCACATAAGAATGAAGTATATTCTTCCCTTAGTCAAGATGTTGAATCTTCAGGCAATGTTGCAAGAAGGGAGGTGGTCAAGTGTAAATGACGTAAAGTGATTTTAGATTTGAAAAAGGGCAGTGCCAGTCTCCCCTGCATTTAGATGGCGGGATTCCATAAATTCTGCACTCAGGCAAAATGTTTCTAATATGGGCCCACTGGAGTGAGTAGAAATGGAGATTAGGCCACCCCAATTTGATTTGTTGGTTCACAGTTTATCCAGCTTCATTCTTCTCTGATTTGGAAAAAATTCTAGTTCACAATCAACTGAAAAATGGCTCATATTTTTCCCCAAACATTTGAAAACAGTCCTTTTCTTCCTAGTTGTTATTTTAATGAGTTTTTTTTTTAAATCTATGAATACAGTGGTTTCATGAAAAGTTCAAAATTAATTTTAAACCAGCCTGGTATTAAAGGCTCCTATCGTAGCATTTTGGGCTATAATAGGATGCCTAGGCCTGTTTTTTTTGGCCTGTTGTTACTTCATATTTTTTTCTGAGCAAAAAAGTTTTTCTACTTTTAAATTAGTTAGAAATGTAGAATGTAGAATATATTGTTACTGTGTAATACTGAAAAGTTGATTTTGATATTCAAAGGGACTGTACAGAGCCTTACACATGAAAGCAGAAGCTATTCACAAATCTTGCTTTCAATGGCCACATTGACATATTCGGTAAAATCTAACCTTGACTCTCACCTCTGACCTGATCGGTAGAAACAAGTTTGGGTAAATCTATTATAATAGTTAATTTGTACTTCAAGCTGGGCAGGCAGGAAAAGATTTAGACTCCCAAGTGACAAGGTTCAGGTTTGATTTTTAAGGGAGTTTCTCTTTCCTTTTTACTTTTTGACCAGAAAAAAATACAATGTATAACCGTTCTAATTCCATACTACAGCTAAGATGGCTGAGACAACTGCTCTGAATATAACTGTGTTACCTCACAAACATAAAGCTTTTCTTTTTTCTTTTTAGCACTCTGTCCATAGGTGCAAGTAATGGAGACAGTTCTATATCAGCCACGAGATTAGGACCACATACAACCCATACCCTGGAAAATGGGAACTCTAAGTGCTCTGTTTATGGTATACTTCAGCCCTACATATGACCCCAACAGTACACACTCGAATGTTACAGCTATGTTTATGTGTATGTGCAGATTTCACGGCTTAGATTTTGAGTGCAAATTGAATGGGGTTGGAAAGTAGCTGAGCTTGTACTAGGCAGTTCATATTTTGCCTACGCAATACTGTAATTTGGATACTAATTCCTGATTTTTTCACTGTTCTGTTATGTTCACTGTTTTCACTGTCACTTCTGAACCGTGAACTAATCATTACAGTTAACAAATAATTCCTGGACTTTCTTTTTACTGAACCTGTCACAACCGTGAACATATAGTTCCGTGAACATGTCCATTTTTCTCATACCATGAACTTTTGCTACCGTGAACATAAAGTGAATTACAGTACCCTTACTTAGGCTAATTTTTCATGGTTTTCGTTGTTTACGACTAAAATCCTTTTTTGTCTCGATGTATTATAGCAGGGTTAATTAGGTTACACTTGGACTCTGACTACTCTTTTTACGACCACATTTTATGTCAAATAACGAATGCATTATTTCATGCATGGATTGTTAACTTAAAGTCAACGCATGTAAAACTTTTAAATTTCTATCTTCCAGATTTCTTAATTTATAGAGCAGCACTAACCTCTGTCCAACTAAGGCACATGACAAAAAAACAGTTAATTTTTTTTCAGGAATCGACAATAATTTTTTTCAGGACTGAAACAGGAAATTCAACATAATTTTGAAATTCCTAGACCTTAGGTTGTACACTTGGACTGTAATACCTCTTTTTACGACGGCACTTTGTCACATTATTTCACGAATATGAGACTTCAACCAGGCTCTTGGTTTATACCACTAGAGCTGCACTAGGAACATAATAGAAAAAAAAAGATAATCACTACCTACGGGCCCTAATTTATTTCAGGACTGAAGCAGAGAACACAATATTTTTTCCTTACCCCAATGGTTTGTTTGTTTGTTTGTTTTATTTCGATCTCCATTTAGTGTAATACATAAAGTTTACACTACTCTTCCTGGAGTCCAACTAACTAAACAAAAATAGTAAAAACAATAATAAATCAATCAAACATAAATTAAGATAAACAATAAATAACGGAATAATAATAATAATAAATTCATAACAAAGATTTATCCTGAGATAACAAAGGATAATTAACCAAACTCAGCATATAGAACTTAAAATGAACTGAATGGGAGGTCAGAGGTCAAAATAATAGAAAATGATATAACTGAAAGTGATTGGAAAACCCAATGGTTATACTTCATACAGACCTGTACAAACGATAGCAGGCACTTGTGCCTGTCCTTGGTGCTGAATTACATGTTTACTGATAGGTAACCATGTACACTTGTGATTACTCTTTTTATGATGACACTTTGTCACATAAACAAATACATTTATTTCATGCCTTGGCTGTCAAGTAAACGCATGTGAAACTTGAATATCTTTCAAATTCTTGATTTATACCACTACGAGTAAGATTTGCACTCGTTTTACCCTACTAGGAACCCTACTAGGAAAAAGAGAAAGAAAATAGATAACCCCTACCAACCGACCCTAATTTATTTCAGGACTGAAACAGGAAGCACAAGATTTTTTTCCTTTGCCCAATGGTTATACTTCATACAGACCTGTACAAACGATAGCAGGCACTTGTGCCTGTCCTTGGTGCTGAATTACATGTTTGCTGATTGGTAACAATGTACACTTGTAATTACTCTTTTCATGATGACACTTTGTCACATGAACGAAATGCATTATTTCATGCATATGACACTTTAATATTTTCCAGATTCTTGAGTTATACCACAAGAGCAGCACTTTAATACCTTCGTCTTTTAGGAACATACAAAAAAATCCCTACCTACCAACCCTAATTTTTTTCAGGACTGAGTCAGGAAACCCAACATTTTTTTCCTAGCCCATAGCTTTTTATGATGGCACTTTGTCACATATTAAACAAATATATTATTTCACACATATGAAACCAGATTCTTGATTTACACCACTAAGAGCATCACTAACCTTCACCCCTTGCCCCACTAGGAACAAGATATCAAATTGTCATCCTGTAAGCAATTTGCCATCAGTCACACAAATTACCCCCCAACGATCGCAGGTACATATGGGAATGGGCAGTCCTTAGGCCACACCAATTTCAATTCATGGCTAACGGATTTTTGTAGAAAAATAATGGAGCGGGCTGGCGAAAAAATAAGAAATAAAAACAGGCCTTGGCATCCTATTATAGCCCAAAATGGTACGATGGGAGCCATGAAGTCAACAAACCAGGCTGATTCAAAATTTATACACAATGAAGTTTGAGCTTTTAATGATACCACTGCATTGAAAGATGGAGTAACTGTAACAACTAGGAAGAAAAGGACTGTTTTCAACTGTTCAGGGCAAAATATGAGCATTTTGCAGTTGAATCTGAACCAGAATCTTTTTTTTTTTTTTGCAAATCAGAAAAAAATGCAGCAGGTGAATCCGTTAACCAAGACATTAAATTGGTGTGGCCTTATGGACACAAGACGGGGCTATCCGATCCCCATTTACCCAACAGCGCGCCCCGACTAATCCGTGATGCTGCAGCCAAAATGCAGCGGAGATCTCAGTGGTCTTTACACAGTAACTCTTAAAATCGATGCCCTAAAGTCTCAAATTTCTCTCCCAGCTTGATTTCATGCTTGTCTTGGTACCTTGGACAGGGCCTAGGGAACAAATGTTGTGTTTCCTTGGTTCAGTCCTGACAAAAATTTGAGTCAGTAGGTAGGAATTACTTTTTTTCTTTCTTTTTCTAAAGACTTTGGCAGTTTGGTGATTTTTATATAATAGTGATCTGACTTACACATTAGTGAGTGAAACACAATGCTGGAAAACTGATTGTACAGTGTTTCATCACTCAGGTGTCAGATCATAGAGCTAGAAAAGGTTGATCAGCTCAAAAAATGTATATCCCTCGCAAAAGTCTACACACAATAAAATGCTAGGGTCATCAGTTTTTTCTAGGGTTGGTCGGGAAACAGGAAACACGACATTTTTTTTTCCTGAGGCCTCGGAATAAAACTACCTGGCCAAGTGGAGGTTCCTGATCAACGTCCAAGTACAACATCTGAGACAAGTCGAGTGCTCAAGCCTTTAAATGGTAGACAGCTAGTCTACTTGGCTGCAGACCAGGCTGCATTACAGATTAAAGGCTGTGTCTAAAACTTTATTTTTTTGTAACAACCAGCTGGTAACAGTGCCTGTCCTTGGTGCTGATCTGTATATCCTCAGCATCAGCATGAAGTAATTTGTTTGACAGACTGTCTGACATGCTTGGATGCCATTTTCAAGTTCATCTTTCCACTTTTTATTTTTATTTTTCCAGCTTATTTTCTTTAATTTTTTATTACTTTTTGGGAACATAAATTAATGCTACCTTCAAGTTTAGAATAAAAAGCTTGCAGTATTACATTCAATACTTCTCAATCCTGAAGAAAAAATCCTGTATGATTTTAAAGTCAAGGAAATCGCGTACTTTTTGTTTGACTGTATAAAACTGCCCTTAATGAAGAGAAATGACTGCCTCAGTCTTTGCCATTTCCTGCTGGCAAATATGACCTTCTCAAACAGTCTCGTAAAACCCTGAAGGACATCATTTGGAGGCTTAGGGAAAAAATTTTGTCTCCTGTGACAGGCTGTCTGTCAAAGTCATTTACCGAAGAAAAGCAGGTTTATAAGTATGAACTATTGATTGATATGCAAATCAGTGAGGACAATTTTTTTTAAGTCCAAAAGGAAACAAAGTTAGACAAGTCAAGACAAGGATGAGCAAAATCATATCTAGTTGCTTAACTGTTTTTTGGCATATCTTATTACCTGGGCGTCTAACCTTCACTCCTATGACTCCTATCATACCTCTCTATCTCTACAGGCACGTCTCTCTTTGCAGTATCAAAATTGTCCTTGATAACAAGTAATGGCTTACCGCCGAAAAGCAGGTTTATAAATATGAACTATTGATTGATATGCAAATAAATGAAGACAAATTTTTTTAAAGTCCAAAAGGAAACAAAAGTTACACATTAGTCAAGACAAGGATTATACAAAATCATATCCAGTTGCTTGAGTAACTGTTTTCTGGCATATCTTATTACCTTCACCGACATAACTCCTATCATGCCTCTATCTCTACAAGCACGTCTCTCATTGCAGTATCAAAATTGTCCTTGATGAAAGGTAATGGCTGCTTGTCAAAGTCATTTACCGCAGGCAAAGGTGACCTTCTGGAAGGCCCAGTCCTGACACGTCTGTAATGAGTTTTTCTGACTGACAGGGCTGGCATTTTACACAGTTTTACTATCAGGAGAACCGTCAAGTGTCGGATCAGAAACGTCACTACTCAAGATTTTGCAGGAGATATGCATAACTTATGATCAGAAGAATGCCCCCAGTGCGGTTCTAATGCCACGTGTAATTCCTTGAATCTACTTATAATATCCAATTTTAACATCATTTTCCCCCTAAACTTGGGGTTAGACGTGCTTGCATCAAGTGCAAGTCTTTTTTGAAGTAAGATTTTTTTTTAAGGCTCGATGCCCTTCCTAATGCCAACCCAAACCCTTAGTGCATGGTAGGGCCTAGGATCCTCGAAATATAATATGTCCCTTGCAGTGGTCCACCCCAAAAAAAGTCTAGGGTCAGCAGGTTTTTCTAGGGTCGGTCAGGAAACAGGACACACAACATTTTTTCCTAGGCCTTAGACACAATGTAAGCCCACGTTCCTATGAGGTAATATCTTCGCTGATGTCAACCTCTCCCCGATTACGCCACGTTGCCATAGCAACAGAAAAACCGATTACCCGTCCTCGACTCGGCATCAAAGTTTACCCACGCGTGATATTAGCTTAATATCTGGGTCAACAGGCAATAAACCTGGGGTTACACATGGAGGCATTAAAGGTACACGTCAAAGCAATTCTTCTTTCTTGTACAATACGTAGGAATAAAATTTATGATGATGCATAATGTGTATACTAAAATAGCCTCCATAGCATGGCAAAAACTGGGTTTGGGGGTGTTCAGGGTCTTTGGGAGCTTTTATGTGCTATTTTCTAATATCTGGGTCAACAAGCAATAAAGCACAGGTTACACATGGAGGCATTAGAGGTACACGTCAAAGCAATTCTTCTTTGTACTGTACGTAGGAGTAAAATTTACGATGACGTATAATAGGTATGGACTGATACGGCCAGGGGCTAAAAGGGCTTCACTCTCCTTATTCAGAGAGGGACATTCGTTTCCGACACCCGGGGCTGATAATTGTCATGGGGTGCTTACATCCTGGAGCGCTGGTAGCTTTAACATATTTCACATATGATACAGATCGACAAAACAAAAGCTCACACACCTACTGACTTCAACGCTGCAGTATAACAGAGATGTCTACCTCTGATTCAAACAGATGCACCTGTTGTGTTTTTCTAGGTCAATGACCCCAAACGGGGTCAAAAGGTCACCTCCTATGAGAGACTATAACATCTGCCATTCAACAAACATCCAATTTCTGAGGTATTATAATAGAATTTCTCTCTTTGTCAATTAAAAATCATTCTATCTGTGATTTGACAGAATTATCCTAAAAGTGCTATAATGTAATAAGGGCAGCTGTGAATATTGCGACTACATCATTCAATTACCCGGCATTCAATTATAGAGCATTCAATTATGGGGATACAAATATTAGCAAAACAAATCAAAGAGTTACATGGGGAAGAAAGGGTTTTCCAACTGAAAGATTCAATTTGACTCAGTGTTATTTTTGACAGAATCTCTCAGTCTTCAATAGCTTACATTAGATTTATTTGACCCAAGCTTGTGAAGACCAAAAGATATGGTAAAAATTCCATTGAGTTTATTGATATTTTCTCATTTTGTAATTTACTAACTCAGATGATCTTTCATGCTAAAATACGTTTGTTTTTCCAAATAAAAGCAATTCAGTCAAAGCTAATCCGAAGAATCTTATCTTATATTATTCTTTCATCCACAGATAAAATCAGCCTCCTTTATACACTGTTGTGACTGATAAGGACATGGGAGGAGTTGAAATAAAATTCCCCGCACAGCAAAGATGCCTAGACTTCAAAGCCTCTTTAGGAATCGGAGAAACCGCATATAAGGCCTAGGAAAAAATGTTGTGTTTCCTGTTTCCCGACAGACCCTAGAAAAACCTGCCGACCCAAGCCTTTCTTTGGTGGATTCCTGCAAGGGACATAGATTTTTCAAGCTCAACACTGGTTTTCTAGCTCCGTGATCTGACACCTGAGTGATGAAACGTAGTAAAATCAGTTTTTTAACACTGAAACTGCAAATATTAGTGTCCTCATGCAAGTTTTGAAATGCCTACATGCAAGTTTTACTTGTTAAACTGTATGATTGCATATTAAGTATCACCGAAGTCTGAAAAAAAAGGAAAATAAAAACCCCTACCTACCGACACTAATTTTTTCAGGACTGAAACAGGAAACACAACTTTTTTTTCCTAGGCTTAACTTCTAGTGTTGACCTCTCAGTGACACTCCTGTCATCGCCTATATAACGATAAATGACCATCAGATGCCTGTGGTTTATCACTGTCTGTCCACTGGACTCATGTTCCTGCATTCTAATATTCAATTTGTGTGAGGAGTTAAGTTATTGGTCAACACGTTCTTAGGCCTAGGAAAAAAATGTTGTGTTTCCTGTAGTTTCGTCCTGAAAAAAATTAGGGTCGGTAGGTAGGGGTTGTCTTTTTTTTCTTTCTTTCTTTTTTTTGGACTTTGGCGATTTCTATATAGTGATCCAAGGTATCCAATCTGGTTTTAGAATTTGAAAGTAAAACTTGCATGAGGACACTTATAGTTTCAATGTTAATGTTGGAAAACCAATTGTACAATTTCTTTATCACTCAGGTGTCAGATCATGAAGCTGAAGAAAAGGTCAATCAGCTCTAAAAATTTATGTCCACACATAAAAAGGCTTAAGGGTAGGCAGTTTCTTCTAGGGTGGGTCGGGATACCGCCTTTTTTTTTCCTACCAGGCTATACAACGATAAATGGCCATCAGATGTCTGTTGTTTATCACTGTCTGTTCAATGGACCAAAGCAGTGTTCCTGCATTCTAATATTCAATTTGCACCAGGAGTGGGTTGGAGTTAAGTTATTGGTCAGCACGCTCTCAGAGAAATTGAAGTACTGCTGGCATGTCCTGTGAGTTTAGTTGGCCCCAGCATTACTCAGAAAATTTTACCGTTACTTAACTGTACTACATGTAATTAGTTCTCTTTTGAAGTTTGTTTTTATTTCTGAGTAGAAGGGGGGCCATAAGGACTTTTAAAAATGTAAAAAATGTAATTATGAGAGCAAATATTCACAATGTGAATGTGAATGCATTCGACAATTTCGCATATTTTTAATGCAATTTTTGGATAGAAATTATTCCAACCAACTTGCAACCTTAAAATGATGTTTTTGAAACCCTGGCAAAATAAATCAGCGTCATTCTTATTGCTGAGATCCCCCATTTCCTGATAAGAAAGAATTTCATCGGACTTAATTTATTTTTAAGCTGGAAAAATCTTGTAGGCAATTAATGGCTGTTTAATGTAATCCTCAGATGGAATTTAGATTTGCAACTGATGGAAAAATCCCCATTAAATACACTAGACCATGCAGACAAACATGTGGGTGGCATGTTGGCTGTTTTGTGGTGTAAAGAAGACTGACTACTCAGCCCACAGCCAGTAAAAATGCTGACATCAAAACTACAAGCTCAGTGTCAATAAAGCCACGCTGATGTGTCTGTCCTTGGTGCTGAATGATGTTCTAATCAGGCCATCTCCTCATCACTGGTGTTCAATTTTTTTTTCCTCCTACTACTTGGTAATATGAATAATGCTATTTCTGTTTACAGTTCTAAGAGATAGACTAAAGGTTAGTGACAGGTACACAACATGTAACAATTCAAAATGTACCAGGTCCAAATGCACCTGTTCCAAATGCACCTGTTCCAAATGCACCTGTTCCAAATGCACCTGTTCCAAATGCACCTGTTTTAAACGTACCTGTTCCATATACACCTGTTTTAAATGCACCTGTTTTGAATGTACCCGAAAGGTGAAAAATAGCTATACCAAACATAGCTATTACCAAATTTAGCTGTTCCAAATATACCTGTTCTAAATATATCTGACTGTACCAAATATACCTGTCAGTGTACCTAATATACCAGTTCCTGTGCATCAAGTAAGGTTCTTTCTTTGTATTCAAAATATCCTTGTTGTAACAATTGACCCTCAACTTTGCCCTTAATAATAATTTATTGCATTTTGTAGCAACCCAAACCCTAACTCAACTTGTACTGTATTCAGGCTAAAGGCTTGTGACAGTTACATGACATGTAAAACCGCACATGGGTAGGCCTGCTCACCTGGAAACAAAACCAATTCTATTTCAACCTAATGAGAAAATCAATTCATTCCACCAGTTGAAGAAAGTCCTTTTCTTCCTAGTAGTTACAGTTTTTCTATCTATCTAGTATGCAGTGGTTTGATTGAAAATAATTTAGTTCAAAATTCATTGCTTGAATACGTTGTATGAATCCAGCCTTTTGTGTTGACGGCATGGCTCTTATCGTTGCATTTGGGGCTATAATAGGATGCCAAGACCTGGGTTTTTTTCCCCCTGTCGCTTCATATTTTTTCTGAAAAAATCCGAGAACCAACAAGTTAAATTGGTGTGGCCTGTGGGTTAGTGACAGTTACACAACATGTAAAACCACACATGGGCAAACCTGCTCACCTGGAAACAAAACCATCCATCTAAACCTAATGAGAAAATCAATTCATCCCACCATGCAGTTGAGGAAAGTCCATTTCTTCCTAGTTGTCCATTGACAGTTTTTCCATCTATCAATGCAGTGGTTTGATTCAAATAATTTAGTTAAAAACTCATTGCTTGAATACGTTGTATGAATCCAACCTTTTGTGTTGACTTCATGGCTCCTATTGTTGCATTTGAGGCTATAATAGGATGCCTAACCAACAATTTAAATTGGTGTGACCTAAGGGATAGGCTAAAGGTTAGTGACAGTTACACAACAAGAGCCTTGACAGAGAGAATTAAGGGTAAGGCCGGAAAAACCCGGTGGAAGTTGGCGTCAGGTGGCTCAAATTTTACATAAACCAAAAAACCAGCCGCTAAAAACGAACAGCAATTCAAAAATGTTCACGTCATGTAAAAACCACACATGGGCAAGCCTGATCACCTGGAAACAAAACCATCCATCTAAACCTAATGAGAAAATCAATTCATTCCATCTGATATGAGCTTTTCATGTCACCAGATTAGTCCCTAATCTGAATTACACAATGAAGCAGGGTTTTGCTGCAATCAATGTAGAAGGCTCAGTACTAGCACAATCTTTATGTGCATAAATGATTCATGTGGTTACCACAACGTAATATTAAAAGACAGAAAAATGCACTGCACTAACAGCTGGCAAACTAAATTGGGAAGGAACATATTAAATGATGAATGTTGGACTGGCATCTTTTCATGAATAGAAATAGACTTAAGTATTAGTAGTACCAGGTGGTACATTTAAGAATACCAAATTAATTAGAAAAGGGAGATTTCGTGAATTTATTGGAGCAATTAAGGAGATTGTATTACCTACTTTCATCAAGACTTAACAAGGTTCGAAATACTGGGTGCACCCAAATTTGGGGCTGTGCACCAGATTCTTTTCTGTGGGTCCACCTGAGTGCACGAAAATATTTTTGTAGGTTTAAGTAAAAATGTAACGTTAAAGAAATTTGTAGTAGTATTACACATCTAAGTGTCAGAAAAATAAATTTAAATCATTGTTGCAGTACTTTTCTTTAGACATTCTACTTACTAGTATAATTTCATTTTATATGGTGCACTTGTGGTGGTAGTGATTGGTTTTATTTCTCAAAGATTACAGTTTCGCAGTGCTTGGTGTAAACTCGCACTGAATTGCACTCCTAAAACAACTGGACAAATACATGGGTTACAAATTATTAAAGAAATATTAAGGTACAAAGTTTGTACATACATTGCTGTGATAAAATACAATCAAGAATACATTTTAAAATCAGTTCTCCGCAATTATTACTAAGTTGTCTTAATGTACATAAAGATTGTCATCATATCAAAATTAAGGGAATATTACACATTGACAAGGTTTAACAGATTAAAAATTTTTCACTCAAAAATTAATAATTTTGAGCCCTAAGACAGAAGCTGTAGGGTTGGAGGGTTGCTTGTGCAATTCTCAGCTTCCTAAATTCTCCCTTCTCCATACAATTGGAAGTAAAAATTTAGGTCAGGGCAATTTCTTGAGTCAACAACAGTTTGATCTGAACCACGCTGGATTTGCTGTTGAGCTGCAGCTTTCCCCTACATTAAGCAGTGGGGGTCCGCATGGCCTTTTCCATAGAGCGTAATCGGTTGCTTTAAGAGGGCCTGCAAGGGGGGGTCCCGACAACGCTCTACGCAAAATTCGGAAACCTCTCGATTACGCTTTATGATAAATTCCAAGTGGCTACAATGCATTACAGCCGTTGAAATACGTTGAATTAAAACGTCACGAATACGCTCTACGCAAAAATATTAGTCTAAGAGCGGTCCGTCTACGCTCTACGTAGAATTAAAACGGCCGATTACGCTCTACAGAAAAGGGCTTGCGGGTCCCCCTTTAATTTTATGTAGAGCATAGACAGACCGCTCTAATTCAACGTAGAACGTAATTGCCGTATTTTGCGTAGAGAATAATTCGTCTTTTTATTTGACGTAATGCGTTGTAACTACCCTAAATTTATCGTAAAGCGTAATGGGGGAGGCTTCTTGAATTCAGCGTAATACATAGCCGGCTCTTAAAATTTAGTGTAGAGCATAGTTGGGACCCCCCCATGCAGGCCCTCAGCAATGTCTACAAGGACCTTAATCACAAGACCTATATATAGGTCCTTTTTGTCAGGCGTTACACAGCAACTGAAGATATATAAAGCCATGGCTTATTTCCGGACCTCCACCTTCTGTCATGTATTAACCCTTGTTCTACATGCTGCCAATTTTACACAAAATTTTGAAATAATTTGATGTCTAATGAGGGTTCAACGTTCATGCAGTCCAACACTGAGTATATTGGGACTGACCAAAATTTGGAAAATTACTCAGTGTTGGTCTGAACGTTTAACCCTTTTTGTCATAATAAATTATACCAACACAGATGAACTTTTATGCTAGTTTCAGGTCACAGACCCTTGACTTTTTTTGCCCTGAGGTGGCGTAGTTTACATTTGTTGTGTTTCGCTGCGGTGTGATGCGTTGCATGAGAAAAAAAAACCCAAATCATACATATACAGGGTGTTATATGGGTGGTACTGTATGTGCAACCCATATATATATACACTCACCTGGGCTCGAAATACTGGGTACATGTGCACCTTGGTACACCCAAAATTGGAGCTGTGCACCCAATTTTGAAGTTAGCTCCCATTTCAGATTCAAGCTCAGAAGAGGAGCAGTAAGACCTGTAATTTAAGGTTTTGTTTTATATGGTGCACCCAACAAAAATTTTTGTGCACCTAATATTTTAGGTTGGGTGAACCAGTGCACCTATTCCCAAAAATGAATTTCAAGCCCTGCATATATATATATATATGGGCTCCACAGGACAAGTGTTAAAAGACATGGTGAGGCATCACATAGCAACTGAAGATATATAAAGTCGTGGCTTATTTTGGGACCTCGACCCTCTGCCATCTCTTAAAGACATGCCGACAATGTCTGGTATTTCCTTGGGGGGAGTTTGGGTTTAAGGCTCTGAGTTGGTGGGAGGGAGGCACTAATATGGTCGTAGTCCTGGTTTCTGGGTTGGAAATGGTGACTATAAGACATAGAAAAGCATGCAAATAAAACTACCAATAATTCCAATCTGTTCAAATGTGGCCCATAAGCATAACATAACTGTTACAGTGTTTAATGCTTGCAGAATTGCACACTTTTCAGAAATGTTCCAAAATGCACCTGTTTAAAATGCACCTGTTCCAAAATGCACCTGTTCCAAATGCACCTGTTTCAAATGTGACAGGTGCAGGAAAAAGAAAGTCCAGGAATTATCTGTTAACTGTAATGATAATCTCACGGTACAGAAGTGAAACAGTTAATATAACAGTACAGTGAAAAAATCAGGAATTACTGTAGTATATTTTGTAGCAGCAACGCAAACCCTAATCCAACTTGTACTAGATATAGCCTTCATAGCATGCCAAAAACTGGGGGTTTTGGAGGTCTTCAGGGTCTTTGGGAGCTTTTATGTGCTATTTTCTGATTAGACAACATATAGCCGGCCTGTTTGAATTACCCCCGTTTTAGAACTGGGCTAATCAGAAAACAGCCGAAGACCACCAAACCCCCAGTTCTATAAGCCTGCTAGGGAGGCTACGCTTGTGTACTAAATACAAATTGCTCTAATCTGGACCTGTCAAAGTCTAAAGGTGGACCCATTTGTCAGAGGCCACTCACAAGCTTATCAATCTGCAAACAACTACAGCAGAAAGGCCCTGCTTACTCTGTAATTATGGTGTGCGGTTTGGAGCTATTCAACGGGCAAAGTCCTTGAATAGAGTTGACTATATCTTGACTAAAGGTCTGTTGTCGATAAAAAAGAGTAACTGTTGCAGGTCTCAATCAGAAATACTGGGTGCATGTGCACCTTAGTGCACTCAAAATTGGAGCCATGCACCCAATATTTTTGAAGGACTGCACTGCAGAAAGGCCCTGCTTACTCTGTAATTATGGTGCGCGGTTTGGAGCTATTTAACGGGCAAAGTCCTTATGGCTGTTTATCAATAGAGTTGACTATATCTTGACTTAAAAGGTCTGTTGTCAAAAAAAGGGTTGAAGGTCTCGAAATACAGGGTACATGTGCGCCTTAGTGCACCCAAAGTTGGAGCTGTGCACCCAATTTTTGGTAGGTATTTTTTAAAACATGAAATGTATGCAGGATATTCTTGGCATCTAAGTGTCAGAAAATAATAAATCTTTGTTCTGGTATTAGGTCTGGAAATACTGAGGTGCATGTGCGCCTTAGTGCACCCAAAGTTGGAGCTGTGCACCCATTTTTTTGGAAGGTATTTTTTTACATATCAAATGCATAATGGTATACACTGCATATTCGTGGCATCTAAGTGTCAGAAAATAATAAAATCTAAGTTAGTTGTAGTACAAATGTACTTGTTTAAGATTTTGAAGTTGGCACCCATTTCAGATCCAAGCTTAGTAGAGGAGCAGTAAGATCTGTAATATTAGGTTTTGTTTCATATAGTGCACCCAGAAAATTTTTTGATGCACCTAAGGTTGGGTGCACCGCAGTGCACCTATTCCCAAAAAAATTAATATCGGGCCCTGTAACTTGAACTGATTTAAAAGAAGCTCAATTCATTTTCAGTGTTCCTCTGATGAATTTTTCTTGAAGAATAAAATCCCATCCTATTTAGAACTGCTTTCCAATTCCCCAAAAGACAGGTAAGTAAAATTTCATTAGCAGCCGGGATTCGAACTCACAACCTTTAGTCTTAACGCAGGAGCAAACCAATGGACCATGTACTGAGTCTATCAGGAGGTCTATAGTGCAGTATAGGTCACAATACTTCTCCACGTAAACCTTTGTTTTCAAAAGGTCAACATTTGTTTGCGTCGACCTGAAAAAGGTTAACATTTGTTTTCGTCGACCTGAAGCACTCTCTTGGCATTTGTGGAACAATGATGGCTTCAAAATCTGTTGTGACAATTGCCTTGGTAATTGCTATTGTGAGAGTTTTAAGCTCTAAAAATAACCTACTGTTGACTTTTAGGTTCTGCAGGCATTTGGGGTTACCAACTTGAAGGAAAAATGTGTTTCACCTGAATGTATTAATGTCAACTCTGATAACATTTAATACTTTTATATGTATGTGTGTGAATATAGGTCGCCATAAATGCATACAATCCATAGAAAGTAAGGCATCGTCAGTTCAATACATTTCTAAGAAAGAGGGAATTTTCACTACACTTTTATAAAAATATTATAATGAAGCATTATGTCAAAAATTACCTGAAGTTTATTTCAGAATCTATTAATTAAAAGTGAATATTATAGCTTGACCTCTGTTAATAAAAATCTTGATTTTTCAAAACTGTTACAGCTGTTCCAGTGTGTTCCTAGCCTGGTTACCAAACCTATTATAGCTCCCGAGTCCTACATCCTCTCCGCAAATTGCGGAGAGGTACTCGGGAGTGGGCTCAGAGTGAGTGGGGACAAAACAAAAGCAATGACATCTATTGTAAACCCTTCACCACTTCTGCTTGACAACAAACAAATTGATTATGCGGACAGTTTTACATATCTAGGTAGTATTATTACTATGGGTGGGGGTACAGAGGAGGATATTAACCCTTGTCCTGCTGTGCGCAACATATGTTGCGCGGCACATTCAGTACCATCTACATAACACCCTGTATAGGTACGATTTGGGGGTATTTCTCGTGCAACGGATTACACCGCAGCGAAACGCAACGAATGCGGAAGTAACTATGCCACTGCAGGGCAAAAAAATTTGTTTTCTTTTTAATCTAATTAAGACATGAAAATATTGAAAAATATTGTGCCAGGAATGCCAGCAGGACAAGGGTTAAAAGTCGGTTAGGAAAAGCTACCGGAATGTGGCAGCGTCTAAGAAAAATGTGGCGCTCCAAGCAAATCAGCATCCCGTTAAAGATGAAGCTTTTCCAGTCCATTGTGGTACCAACTGCTATATATGCATGTGAGTCCTGGAGAAGCACCAAAGAGACAGTGCAAATGTTAGACACGTTCCAGCGTAGATGCCTCAGAACTATACTAGGCATCTCCTGGCGTGACCATGTATCAAATGAGGAGCTCATGCAAAGAGCCAAGGTTCCATCTCTCAGTGCGACTGTAATGAAAAGGAGATTGAGCTTTGCTGGACATGTGTGGAGACTCCCTGATCTCAGAACCACAAAAACAGCCCTAACATGGAAGCCAGAAGGCACACGCCCGAGAGGGCGGCCTAGAGTGACTTTGCGGAAAACACTACAAAATGATGGGGTAAAACTTGGACTTAACTCACTTAAGGATATGGCAGTAGTGGCGCAAGACCGAAACCTTTGGAGACAAAAAGTCAGACAAGGAGTCGACCTATGCAACAAGGTTGCGGGAGGATCTAAGGTCTAAGGTAACCAGGCTAGTGTGTTCCAAACCTATACTGTCTGACTTAGTTGCTGTTGTTGTCCTGTTATGTGGTGTTAGGGAGTGACAGACACGGTGATGGTGTGTAACAATACATGCTTCTTGCTTCACTGACTGTTTGGGAAGCCTCACTTAAGCGGTAAAGACAACAATAACACACACTAGCCTGTGGGCAAAATTACTTCACATGTTTACTGGCAGTGGAATCAACCAAGCGAGACTTTTGGAAAATCAAGATTTGTAATGATTACTTAATGAAATATAATCTAAGTTTGTTTTTGAAAATAGTTTCATCAGGTTGGTAGAGTAATATATTGATACAGGGCTTTTCTTTTACAAAACCACATCTTGTCACCTTGCTTAATTATGTTTCGGAATCAGAACTCCAGTCAGAAGCTCTGAGGAAGGTGTCTGATAGATACCGAAAATGTATTATTAAGAGACAAGATTGGTTTTAAAAAAGAAAACTCTTATATATATTAACTTATATGAAATCTAAGAGTGTGATTATATTAAGATCACATATCCCTCACATGCTACAAAATTCTCCCGTTCACCAAACCTATAATCAAAGCATCACCTGTGGCAATATCAGCCCAGATGAGGCTAAGGCAGGTTTGTCCAACATAATCCCTTTGGAATGACTGCTTTCAGAACTGACATTAAAGCTTAAAACAGATTTCACTATCTGGGCTTGAAATTAATTTTTGGGAATAGGTGCACTGGTGCACCTTAAACCTAAAAATTTAGATGCACAATTTTTGTGTGTGTGTGTTTGCACAGTATATATAAGATTAAGTAGAATGTTAACAAAAATTAATTTTATTTATTTTCTTAATCATTTATTTTTCATTATCATTTTTCTGATACTTAGATGTTAAGAATATGCTGTATACATGTAACTATACATTTAACAACCTTTACATTATTACGTTAACTTAAGAAAATATTTGGGAGCACCCACAGAAAAAAATTGGGTGGACAGCTCCAGATATGGGTGCACTAAGGTGCACATGCACCCAGAATTCCAAGCCCTGAGAAGTGACATTAATTTAAAAGCTTTCCACAAAACAGGTTTGTATTACTATTAGCACAACAGATAGACCAGTTTGTATTTAACACAGCAGACCAGCCCAGGTGTCTTGTGTGAGGGCCTGCAAGGGGGGGTCCCGATAACGCTCTACGCTGAATTTGGAAACCTCTCGATTACGCTTTACGATAAATTCCAAGTGGCTACAACGCATTACGTACAATTAAAACGCCGAATACGCTCTACGCAAAAATATTAGAGCGGTCCGTCTACACTCTACGTAGAATTAAAACGGTTGATTACGCTCTACGGAAAAGGGCTTGCGGGCCCCCTTGTGTGTATTTACTGAAGTATTGGCAAAGTCAATACACACAGGTGACCTCTAAATCCTGACATTTCCACAGGCGACCTCTGGTTGCTAGGCGACGGTGTTTACCTTCTCACATACAGGTAGGATTAGGGATGGGCTTAGAGGTGGATTTTAGGTGGCACCTGAGTTTATTGAATTCAGTGTTAGAAATACCCATCTGCAGTCTACATTTTTCTGAGAAATTTTCAATATTGCAGCAAAGAAAAATTAAGCTATCTGCATGCAATTTTGCAGACTGAAGAAAATGAAGCAAATATGGTGTTTATAAGAGCTTTTGTGTTTACTACAGTAACTGACTCTATGACATACAGTCAAGTCATTTTGCATGGATTTTTCAAATTGTATGTAAAATGTCTTCCAAAATCCGATTTTGTACATGCCATGGGTTTAGATCTGGAAGTGCAGAAAGTATTGCTGAATTGCAGAACAAAATTTTGACATTCTGCAATATTGCAGAACACTGAAAAAAAGTATTTCTACCACTGTACAGGTGGAATTAGGGCAGGTTTACAAGTGGATTTTAGGTTGCACCTGAGGTTATTGAGTGCAAGCCTGAGCTGCAATTGCATTATGCACGTTCAATTTGGTGATTTAAACTCAGTCAATAATGGTATAGAAATCCTTTTTTCAACATGTTCTGCAATATTGCAGGTGAGTCAAAATTTTGTTATGTAATTTGGAAACAGGAAATACTACAATTTTCTCAACGTAATAAAGCAAAATTGCAGACTGGAGTTTTCTTCTGCAATACATTGTGTGACTTGTAAATCTCTCTGCAAAATGCAGATACATGTACTAGGTATTTTAAACACTCTGCTGTTACAAGAACAACAGTTTTGCTTCTTGTCTCACAGAAACTTAATAATTCCACTTTTTTCAGAAACTAAATTTATTTTTCTGGTTTACGACAGTAGTTTTGATTTTTTTTCTTAAATATTATACAGTCAAACTCAAATCCTCTACATCAGTGGCATCCAGTGTGCCTTTGCCTACTCTTAATAGTCTTAAATTAGACCACGAAATGTCAATAAAATGCCCTTACAGTCAGATAATATTTACATCTACATGTAGGTCAGATGTATTTAGGATTAGGAATAACTAATGACATGTTTACATAACAATAACGTTTCGCAATGCTGTATAATGGCCAATTCATTATTATGCATTACACAAAACTTCGCCTCAAAATATTTGCCTGTGGGGTTGACTTCAACCTTAGCTTTAACATGCTTATCAGCTATGTCGTGACTGAGTGTGTATATAAATTATAATGTTTACAAATCAATTGCATTTTGCAATGCTGTATAATGGTCAATTCATCATTATTATGCATTAAACAAAACTTCAGACCTCAAAATATTTGCCTGTGCGGTGGTTGACTTCAACCTTTGCTTTGCCATGCTTATCTGCTATGTCGTGACTGAGTGTGTATATAATGTTACACCTTTGCATGTATTTAGGATTAGGATTACTAATGACATTTATTTAACAATAACAATAACATTTCGAAATGCTATCTAATGGCCAATTCATTATTATGCATTACACAAAACTTCACCTCAAAATATTTGCCTGTGCGGTTGACTTCAACCTTTGCTTTAACATGCTTATCAGCTATGTCGTGACTGAGTGTGTATATAAATTATAATGTTTACAAATCAATTGCGTTTTGCAATGCTGTATAATGGTCAATTCATCATTATTATGCATTAAACAAAACTTCAGACCTCAAAATATTTGCCTGTGCGGTTGACTTCAACCTTTGCCATCCTTATCAACTATGTCGTGACTGAGTGTGTTTACATGTGAACATGTTTACATATTAACAATAACGTTTTGCAATGCTGTATAATGGCCAATTCATTATTATGCATTAGACAAAACTTGGCCTCAAAATATTTGCCTGTGCGGTTGGCTTCAACCTTTGCCATGCTTATCAGCTATGTCGTGACTGAGTGTGTATATAGTGTTACACCTTTGCATTGTGAATGTTACTCACCATTGTTGAAGCTCCTTTTCAGTGACTGGAACAAAAACAACAAGAAGAAAACTTGTCATTGAGACTGGTGATTTTCATGGAAGGAATATAAAAAGGGCAAACGGACGTGGGGAAAAGGGAAATACGATATGTTTGGAGTCTTATTTAGGAAGGTCATGTAAGGCCACACCAATTTAATTTCTTGGTTAACAGATTCATCCGCTTCATTTTTTTCTGATTTGCAAAAAAAACAAAAACAAATCAGAATCAACTGCAAAATGCTCATATTTTGCCCTGAACAGTTGAAAACAGTGACTGTCCTTTTCTTCCTAGTTGTTACTAGTTGTTACAAGAACCAACAAATTGAATTGGTATGGCCTGAAATGCGCCTTAATGGTATAACGTTGTATCATGCACACAAACACAAACACATGGGAGCAGGTGCATTCTTAGCTCACACTAAGACCTTAACGTTTTGCAATGTAGATTTCATTTCATTTCCCATGCAGTTAAGTTATAACAAAGCGCTCACAAAGTGTCCCTAACGTTACATGGGAAAACACAAATCAGAGTAATGCTATGATTACGAACAAAACGGCCAGGGTTACTCTCCAAGCAGAGGTTGTGGAGGAATGATCGTTAGCTTTTTATATGGCCGTTTTCTTGTTTGTTTGTTTGTTTTGTTTTGTTTTTTTTTGGGGGGGGGTCTTTTTCTCGCTACCTCCATCAGTGACCTTCTCTGGCTAAATGGATACTGTCTTGCCATCGAAAGGGATCTGCTTGGAGATTAGGCCAGGGATAACCTATACTAGTAGGCATCCTTCCATCTCGAGAGATGATGGTAGCACTCTAGATGTCCTTCCGTTGTGTGCAGCGTCTACTATACTATACTATACTAGAGCGCGGTATATATTACAGAAATTGATTGTAGTTTTCCCTGGAAATAATAAATAGATGACAGCATGTTCCGAGTATGAGCGCCACATGTAATTGTAAACGCATGCAAGCAGGACTTCCGATCTATTAGCAATATTCACTTCAAGGCAGTGTTTTGAAGGCATACTCACGTTACAGCTTAATAGCTAAGGGAGACAAGTACTCTGAACTGAACCAAGCGTAAACCAGCACCAAGAGACCACGTCTAGCGAAATATTAGACATTGAAACAACAACATTTTACAACAGCAACAACAGCTAGGTACTCACAGTAGGTTTTCGCCGTCAGTTCCTTGACTAGCGAGGGCTCCAGCTTGCTGTTTTTCTTCCCCATCGCTTAATTCCAATCCACCGAGGCTGTGAGGAACAGTCCTCGGTGATACCGCCTCCCTCTTACCGTACACAGCGCCGCGGACACCCGGTAGATTGTACCGTGTGTATATTATATCCTATTCGCCGCTGTTACAAGGGAATGATCCTCCGCCTAACCCGGTATAATTGGGAGCAGTGCCCGCCTGATATCACGATCCGTTCACGCCGCGAACGTAAGGGGAATGCAGCTTCATTTTCTGGCACGGTAAAGTTGACATGTGTGTCTGTCTGTGTGCTTGGTTGTCTCAGTACGTACTGGGGACTGTACATGTAATACACAACGTGCGATACCGGGATCACCCTCCCCAGGTGAAGGGACGGTGCGTTACTGCTCGCGACGTGGGCGCAGAATCAACTATTAAAGCACAACCGAGTGACCATGCAACTTTACACCGACCGACATAGAAGGAAGACTATTAAATTCGTGCATTGTAAAACTCTACAAGTTACAATTTAATATGGAACTAGCAAGGTAACATTTGCAAAGCAAATGCACAATGTGTTTAATACTTCCATGATGGTCTGCTCTGTTAATTCTTGCTCAAACACATTCACATATATTGGGTATGGTGACAGGAGTCTAAATCCCTCCTGCTATATATAATAAAATTGCAACACGATGTAACGCAACACTAGTTACCATGGTGACAGACATCTGATCCTGATCATTTTACCTTATTTTTTTGGAACAGAAGAAGAAGAAACAGAGCAAAAACAATTTGTTTTCCTTCTGCGAAGGCAAACATACGAATCTACACACGATTGACACGACAGTCAGAATGCAACACCCGCGATTCTTCACGGTAATATAATGGATCGTCCCCGAAAAAAACCCTACTCAGATTCGCGACCGGATAACGCACTCTCCGATACGCGTAGGGAAAATGATCCCAATTGGTTCGCCTAAGAGTCAACCACCTTTCGTGGCTTTTTACACCTATCTCAAACGATACTGCATATCTCTGAGATACTCCAGAGGCTAGTTGGTAGGTTGTTTAGATAGATTGTTTCACGCTTTGTTCTCCCAAAACAGATTAAATCTTTCGGCGGATGGATCTAAATTGGGTTAGGGTGAAGCGCCCCAGGGCGAACAGACAGCACTTTAGTATAACAGGTGCATGTAGACAACTGCGATAAAAATAAAAAATAAAATAGATAAAAAAACTAGAGCTGGGACACGAAAATGCGAAAAACCAAGCAAAATGCATTAATCTTCTTCCTCTTAAAACAACGAGGAATATCCATGACAGGAAAAGCAAATGAAAGCACTGCATGCACAGGTGCATGTAGACAATTTTTAAAAAAATTAAAAACTAAGAAAACTGGAGCTAGGATTCGAGAAATGCAAAAAAACAAGCAAAATACATTTCATTCATCATCTTTTTTCTTAAAATACTAATATCCGTGACAAGAAAAGTAAATCAAAGCACTACTTCAACTCGAAGAAATCACGACGAAGGTCTTTTTGATAGTAGAGACACGTGTCGCCTTGATAGAAGTTTCTTAAATCAGTTGGTACCCTTTGAAAAGCCATCAAAACCCGGCGGTACCACAGTAAAGAAAACACGCTGAAGATTATGCCGCCACCACATGTATGAACTACGTATACCAGGCCTCTTGGCCTCTGTATCTGTATCTGTATACACACCAGCTTCGCAGGCACGTAGCTCAGGCTACATTACACCGATCGACTTGTTACACCTAACCCTTGAACATTGTTTAAAGCTACCTAATGACGATGCCCCTACTGTACTTGGTGACAGTGAGTTCCACTCTGCGATAGCTCTCGGAAAGAATGAATTCTTCAACACCTCAATCCTTGGTTGATAACTCTGGTACTTGAAGGCATGGCTGTTTCTTGTTCTTTTCTGGGCTGGTATTACATGTAGGTACTTCTAAAGGTGCGGGTTGGCTAGCGTGTTTTTTCTTGTCTTCTTTGGAATACGGATACTCGTGGTGAAGCCTTTGGTAGGCTTTAATAAGCTCTGGTCTGGCTTCTTTCATGTGGACACAGCCACAGGTGTCTGTTGGTCTAGGTAATCTCCGGGGCGACGTATTTGCGGTCTTGCAGGTTTCTTTTCTTTGTCTCTTTTTGTCCGCTTTCCTTTAAAGGCATCAAATGGAGTTTCAGAGCTTGAAAACCAGATTTTTCAAAGTCAATATTCCAGTCAATTGTCTGCATAGTGTCTAGTGAGTTGAAACAGCACTGTCCCAATACGTAATACATATGGAGCAACCATTTGGTATTGTTTAGCTGTGAAACTTACTATTAAAACCCTTGGTTGATTTTTGGATAGGTACCCAGAAAATAAAGGATTGCTATTGTTTCTACGCTGTTTTAAATGCCAAATTATGAAACACTGATACTATTTTTATTTCGTTTGGCATACAAAATACAGTGCAAAAAAGGAAGCCTGATAAAAAAACATAAAAACACGCCAAAAATAAGACCAAACCTATGCTTGAGAGTAGTACATAGCGCGCGAACTTAGTAATTTCTAGCCTCCGTAGCAGGCTTATAGAATTGGGGGTTTGGTGGTCTTCGGCTGTTTTTTTATTAGCCCAGACCGGGGGTAATTCAACCAGGCCGACTATGTTGTCTGTATGCAATCAGAAAATAGCACATTAAAAGCTCCCAAAGACCATGAAGACCCAAAAAAATCCCCATGCTGTGGAGGCTAGCAATTTCAACTAAACCCTTGGATTCTTTGCGACACTGAGCACCTCAATTTTAGTGTGGATTCATCCGTGCAGTTTTTAGGGCTTGGAAATCTGACTTTACAAAGTCAATATTCCAGTCACCTATCTACATACTGAGTTGAAACCACACTGTCCTAATGTATATTGACCCTCATGGAGCAAAAAATACCCAAAATTCTGACCAAAAAAATGGTTACTGGAAGGGCCCTGGGCTAATTTTTAGGTACCACCCGTAGAATAAAGGACTCATCTTGATGCTTGTTTCTGCAGTTTTAAAAGCCCAAAGTATGAAATGCGATAACATGAAGCAGTATGTGTCAATATCACAAAGATAGCCTTATTCAGAACATTTCCAGTTTTGCTGCTCTGAAATCACATTGGATGCCTTTATAAAATCGTGGCACAATTTCACGCAGTCTGGGTTCATCCGTACGCGTCTTGCACTGCAGGATCTAATGTTCTGGCAAGTCGCCATGATGGTGGTATAATGTAATACAAGATAATCTGGGAATGGAGAATTGTGTTATTTCCTGCATCATAGGATCAAAGGGAAACGGTTTTCTCAGTTCTTCCCAACATCCTTTTATCTCAACACCATTAGTATTGAGCTTCTAAGTGATGCAGTATATCATTTCCACGAATTTGAAGATCAAGTTTTGTAATTTTTTTTCTTGAAGTCTTCGAGTGTGTTGTGAGTGTGTGTGTGTGAGTGTGTGTGTGTGTGTGTGTGTGTGTGTGTGTGTGATGTGTGTGTGTGTTTGTGTGTGTGAGTGAGTGTGCGTGTGTGTGAGTGTGTGTGTGTGAGTGTGTGTGTGTGATGTGTGTGTTTGTGTGTGTGAGTGAGTGTGCGTGTGTGTGAGTGTGTGTGTGAGTGTGTGTCTGTGTGTGTGTGTGTGTGTGTATGCGTGTGTGTGTGCGTGTGTGTGTGTGTGCGTGTGTGTGTGCATATGTGTGTAAAGAAATTTAAGCATAGATCAATCTCATCTTTACAATCGTTATAGACTTCACAAAACCATATATTAGTACCCCCTCTTATAGTCTTAACTTAATATCGCCCTATAGACAAGTCGTCTATGGTACCCAAATATGATTATGCCAGGGCGATACGAGTGATGTATTACGAAAATTAAGTTTTGGAAATGATACATAAATTCTTTATAGCCAGATGGCGTGAGACTAATGGATGCAAAACACAGTACATATCACCATGGAGGTAAACCTTCTTGATATCACCATACGAGATCTGAAACTGCAATGCCTGACAAGACCGCAAGGGGCGCTCGCGGCACGGTGATACCTTCAGTTACAAGGTTGAGTGGGTCATGATAAGATTTCAGTAGAGGTAAATAAGCACGCAGGGGGTCGATAACCGACGTTTTGCTCACTCAAAGCTTGTAGTTCAACCAATAGGAGACTGTGTGTTGGTTAATGTTAGTAGGTGTATGAGGCAGCTAAAGCTGCGTATACTGGCTGACATTACTGTCACGGAAATCGGTCTATTCGACTTCCAGGACAAAGACAAAATATTTTCTGCGCAACACGCTCAAGATGCTGCCAAACATCGTAGGAATTCCTTCCTGCAAAATATGTAGTAAAATAAAAACTTACAAGTTACACATCTTTTATCAATTTGAACTGTGCCTGCGGCATCCAAAGGGGTCTAACAAAGTGTTAGGAATAGAAAAATTTTGCGTATTAATAAATGAGAAAAAGGTCAATTTCAAACACCGATTGGTGACTCCTATAGACACTTAGAGTAAGGGTTTCCAAACCAAACACTGAAACAGGAGAACAAATTGGCATTATCCGCTCTAGCGACTTTAAGTATTAGTTACACCTGTCCCGTGTTCGTGTTGTAACGTACGAAAGTTCTTTTAGCAGGGCGTCCGCTAGTGCGATACCCTTTTCCCCACTTTTCTTAGAATTCATAGATGAATAGCCAGGAAAAACAGAACAGTCTTCATCTTGTAGAATCTCTGAAGCGAACGGATTTCTTCTGTTGAGATTCGGATGCGAAGTAGGTGGTCTAGAATGGAACTCGCTGTTTATATATATTGTAGATGACCACACAAAACTCCCAGTACTTTTTGTAGTGTCAATAAAGAATCTTTCTTATACAGGGCATAGGTGAGGTGTATGACGAATGTAGATAAGGGTCTGAAGTTTAGCATAAACAAAACTGTGTGAAAGAACAGATGAACCAATACGCGCCCATCCTGTACGGAAACCAGCACCTGGTCTGCTAACACTGCACATCCGGCGACGTTTGTAATAATAATAAAAAAACTACTCTCCTCTTAACATCCGAAAACACACAAATTACAGAAAAAGTGGGATCCTTTGTCTTCCTCTGTCTTCAAAAAAGGTGTCAAACCCAGTAGTTCTTACCAGTAGTTTCTTAGTAGTTATCAGTAGTTCTATGTGTACTAATTATCTGTTTTTATACCAAATGTTTCTTCTGTTCCTGCAATTAGCCCTCGGGCACGAATTTGCAATAAAAGATATATAATAATTTTTTTTGGGTGCGGTCTGTGTGAGTGTTGTTTTACTGACCGCTGGAACGATATCGCTAGTAAAGTCTTAAGCTCATCCTCTGAGCATTTGGCACTTGTATTATTCAAACTCTATGTATTCGTATCAAGCTATACACGAATATAGAATAATACTGCACTCAGCATCGTAACCGTATGTTCATGTCGCTTTATTTTTACATTGATCCCATCCAAAGATCTGACCAGTGGGACATACATCGAGAGGCTTGTAATGTTGAGGTACTTTACTCAGGCAAAGAGAGACACACACTATTGTGGATCGTTAATCAACTGTGCCCCCAAATAACATAAGATTTGGGGCTCCCCATCACTACAAGACCTTTATGTATCTAGTCAGAGTTTGGAGGGTCTGCATGGAGGTTTTAAGCGCGCTGAGGTGATCTTTAAGCCATTTCCATCTCCTTCTGGCAGGTCCACTCGGTAGTGACGGCGTCCTGTTGGCAGATGTGACCGTCATGGCAGGGACAGGAGGACACGCCGGTAGGGTCACACGGCCACCCCTCGGCAGGCCTCAACTCGCACTGTAGGGGAAAGGAATGAATGAATGAATGAATGAATGGATGAATGAACGACAGATGTGTCCGTCGTGGCAGGGACAGGAGGACACGCCGGTCGGGTCACACGGCCAGCCTTCAGCAGGCCTCAACTCGCACTGGAATGAATGAATGGATAAATGAGTGAGTGAGTGAGTGAGTGAGTGAATGAATGAATGGATGGATGGATGAATGTGTGAATGAATGAATGAATGAATGGATGAATGAACGACAGATGTGTCCGTCGTGGCAGGGGCAGGAGGACACGCCGGTCGGGTCACACGGCCACCCCTCGGCAGGCCTCAACTCGCACTGCAGGGGAAAGGAAATGAATGAATGAATGAAGGGAGGGATGAATGAAGGGATGGATGGATGAATGGACGAGTGAATGGATGAATGAGTAAATGGATGGGTGGACGGATAGATGTATGTATGTATGAATGAATGAATGAATGAATGAATGAATGAATGAATGAATGAATGAATGAATGAATGAATGAATGAATGAATGAATGAATGAATGATGGCAGGGGCAAGCGGCTACGTTGGTCACTGACGAAAGGTAGTGGATGTTAGCTGAAACGTCTGACCGTTTCCAAAATCATATCCAGTTGCTTGAGTAACTGCCTTTTGGTGTATGGCAGAATTTTTTGCAAAAAAACCACTTTGCGCTGCCGCAAGAACTTGGTGCTTTGTTCAATGATAGAGGTAAAGTCGTGTCACAATCAATCAAACAAACAAACAAACAAACAAACAAACAAACAAACAAACACCTCACCAGTTGGAACAGCAGAACAGTGCTGTAGCGGCAGCAGTAGCCCAGCGGGGGGCACTCGTGATCGCCGGTACAGGGGGCCAGCGGGTGCCAGAACTGGGCCTGTAAAGCCAGATAAACAACATTTTTAATTTTTACTGTTAAAGGCATCCAATGCGATTTCAGGGCATCGAAACTGGAAATATATTGAATAAGGCAATCTTTGAGTTAGTATTTCTAACTTTTGGCTTTTAAAACTGCAGAAACAAGCCCCAAGATGAGTCCTTTATTTTCTGGGTGGTACCCTAAAAATCAGCCCAGGTCCTTTCGGTAACCGTTTTTCGTCAGAATTTTGGGCATTATTGCTCCATGAATGTCAATATACATTGGGACACTGTTGTTTCAACTTAGTATCTAGATAAATGACTAGAATAATTTTAAAAATTCCGGTTTGCAGTGAAGAAGACGGAAGCACACTTACCGAGGCCACAGTGATGCAGGCCAGGAACAACAGAGCAGTCTTCATCTTACCGAGCTTCTGAATCAGCGCTAGAGACAGAGATGTGAGTAGTGAGAACCTCCCCAATGGTCCTGGCGGGTTTTATACCGGGGCCACCGAAGGTCGCGATAAGAAGAAAATACAAGCCTTTGTTTGATCTGTCCGCTCTGTGCGGAACCAGAGATACGTGACGTCACGCTGTGTGGCTATTTTTAACGTTTCTCAAGGCCTTCGTGGCGTGAGGTGCCATGTGTTTTTTTTAAATATATTCCAACATGTAGTCGTGGTGACGGCACACTTAAGTTTTTCAACTTATAGTAATGCCGCCACCAACACAGGGGACAATACAATACTCATTTTCACCTGAGCGAAGTGAGAAAAGTCATGTCAGGACTCGAACTCGGGACCTCTTCGCTACGCCACACGACCTCATCAATTACGATCCATGCATCCATCCATTCATCCTTCAATCCAACTTTCTTATGTATGAATTTCGTCACCAATTTAATGACCAAAAGACGTCAGAGATACATAAATACAAAAGTATCACTCCGGTATGTTCATGCCGCTTTATTGATCCCATCCAAAGATCTGACCAGGTATTACATACATACATGGAGGAGCCTTACGCTGTTTTTCAGACGCAGAGTTACACAATATTGTAAATCGTAACAACTGTGTCCCAAAATAGCGCATGCTTTGGATCTCGCCATCACTACAAGTCATCCATGTATCTAGCCAGAGTTTGGAGGGTCTGTATGGAGGTTTTAAGTGCGCTGGTTCCTAAGCTTCCACTTCCTTCACGCAGGTCCACTGGAAAGTGACGGAGTCCTGTTGGCAGGTGAGTCCGTCGTTGCAGGGACAGGAGGACACGTTGGTAGGGTCACAGGGCCAGCCTTCGTTAGGCTTCAACTCGCACTGCAGGGGAAAGAAGGAAGGAATGAATGAATGGATGGATGGATGGATGGGTGAGTGGGTGGATGGATGGATGAATGAATGAATGAGTGAATAAATGAATGAATGAATAAATGACAGATGTGGCCGTCATGGCAGAGATAGGCGTTGGTGGGGTCACACGGCCAGCCTTCGTTAGGCTTCAACTCGCACTGTCAGGGAAAAGGAATGGACGAATGAATGAATGAGTGAATCACCAAACGGATGAATTAATGGATAAGTGAGTGAAACGATGCACACAAAAATGACGTGACTTTTTCGGAAAGTCTTTTTTCGCTGCCACATCAGCCTTGTACGCTACACATAAGACTGTTGGCAGCCCATATACATGTAAGTGTACTTATGTAACAACCCACACCTCTGGAGCAAAGGATTTCCCAATTTTGTAGCTCAAACAAAGTAGAAGATAAAGCCCACTTTGTCGTTGATTGTAGTTTATATAGTAATGATAGAAATGATCTTTTTAGATATATTACAAGTACGTTTCCATACCTCCAATACTTGACTAATATTTAAAAAAAATCATCTTTCTTATGCTCATTGATCATCCTGTATTAAACAAACCCATTTCAAATTATATTTTTAGCATCACAAAGAAACGAGAAGAAGCCGAACCTCCGTATTAGTGTAGTTTTAGAGCTGTTTATACTACAAACATGTATGTTACCTTTTCATCCGTTCACCTGTACTTAGCCCGATAGGCCATGGATGCACAATAAAGGTTATTATCATTATTTATTCGGTTGAGGCAATGGTTTTAACAACTCACCAGTTGGAACAACAGAACAGTGCTGTAGTGGCAGCAGTACCCGATCGCTGGGCACTCATGATGTCCGTTACATGGGGCCAGCGGGTGCCAGAACTGGGCCTATATAAAGGCAAATAAACATCCAATGTATTCTGCGTCTACAGTCGTATGGAAATGTCCTGTAGCCGCATTCAGTCTTTCTTCATCTCTTTCCACCGTGTCTTCTGCCTCGCAAGCTCCTTGGGTTTCTTTTCTGTTGTGGGAGGGCATAGCCCTCTGCGCTTCAGGCCCCCCTTCAGCATGCTATATAGTATACGGCTATACAGATACAGAAGCTGGTGTGTTACGCCAAAGGGCGGTTATACCGGCTGTACAGTTACAGAAGCGGGTGTGTTACGCTAAAGGGCGGTTATACCGGCTATACAGATACAGAAGCTGGTGTGTTACACCGAAAGGCGGTTATACCGGCTATACAGATACAGAAGCTGGTGTGTTACGCCGAAGGGCGTTTATACCGGCTATACAGATACAGAAGCTGGTGTGTTACGCCGAAGGGCGGTTATACCGGCTATACAGATACAAATACAGAGGTGAAGAAGACGGAGGCACACTTACCGAGGCCACAGTGATGCAGGCCAGGAACAACAGAGCAATCTTCATCTTACCGAGCTTCTGTACTAGGAGAGACACAGGTGTGAGTGAGGGACTCTCGCACGTTCCGGGCTGGTTTTATACAGGAGGCTGCCGAAGGTCAAGATAAGAAAAAAACAAAGTCATGTTTAATCTATCCGCCCTGTACGGAACCAAGTGTACGTGACAGGTCAATGGACCACATGGTGTCAATATGTTTAAATTGAAACTTTATTGCATGTTCATTCCCCGGGGGGATAAATGCACGGATGTACAAAGTACAATGTACTAGAGAGTACTACAACAATAGTGACAATGACAATATAGTAATAAAGAAAGGCTAACATGTGGTCTACACATTACATTTATGTAATACATATTACAATTGAAGAGAAACGTACAAAGACATACAAAGTTAACAGTAAATGTGTACAGAATTCCGGTAACGGAGGTTACAGCATATCACCAATGATCTACTGTTTTAGCTTCATCTTTTAGGAGCAAGTGGTCGGTGGCGCAATGGTTAAAGCGCTGGACTCATAACCAATAGGTCCCGGGTTCGATACTCACCATATGCATGTAAAGGAACATTGCACGACTTCCCTCGCTGTACGATGGAGTGACGCACATCGAGCTCTTTGGCTAATCGGTCAAAATTAGTGGCAAACATCTGCACAGTTGCCACCAAGAACCGTAAAAAAATTCGTCGCCAATGTTGCGTGCGCGTGCGCGATACCACCTAATGTACGTGTAAATCTACCATAACCAACTATACATGAATGCAAAAGTATCACTCCGGTATGTTCATGTCGCTTTATTCTCAGATCTCAGATGGATCCCATCCAAAGATCTGACCAGCATTGATACATGGAGGGACTTGTAACGTTGCGGTGGCTAAGACCACACAGTTATTCACGATGGCCGTAATATAGGAACAGGATAAACTGTTTCGCTAAGTAACAGTCACAGAATTTGGAGCTCCCCATCGCTACAAGTCCTTCATGTATCTAGCCAGATCGTGGAGGGTCTGCATGGAGGTTTTAAGCGCGCTGTGATGATGTTTAAGGCGTGATTTCCACTTCCTTTTCGCAGGTCCACTCGTAAGTGACGGAGTCTTGTTGGCAGGTGAGACCGGTGTTGCACTCACAAGAGGCCACGTTGGTCGGGTCACAGGGCCAGCCTTCGTTAGGCTTCAACTCACACTGAGAAAAGAAGGGATGAATGAATAAATAAATGAATGCAAGGATGGATGGATGGATGAGTGAGTGAGTGAGTGAATGAGTGAATGATGGCAGGGACAGGCGGCCACGTTGGTGGGGTCACAGGGCCAGCCTTCGTTAGGCTTCAACTCGCACTGCCGGGGAAAGAAGGAAGGAATGAATAAATGAATGAATGAATGAATGAATGAATGAATGAATGAGTGAATGAATGATGGCAGGGACAGGCGGCCACGTTGGTGGGATCACAGGGCCACCCTTCGTTAGGCTTCAACTCGCACTGTCAGGGAAAGGAATGAATGAATGAATGAATGAATGAATGAATGAATGAATGAATGAATGAATGAATGAATGAATGAATAAATAAATCACGAAACGAATGAATGAATGAACGAATGAATGAATGGATGAATAAGTGAGTGAAACGATGCACACAAAAATGACAAAGGCACAGTCTATGACTAAGAACGTAACTTTTTCGGAAAGTCTTTTTTCGTTGCCACATCAGCCTTGTACGCTGCATATCTACATGTAAGACTACTGGCAGTCCATACACATGTAAGTGTACTTAATATGTAAAAAGCTTTATTCGGTTGAGGCAATGGCTTTCACAACTCACCAGTTGGAACAGCAGAACAGTACTGTAGTGGCAGCAGTACCCGATCGGGGGGCACTCGTGATGGTCGTTACATGGGGCCAGCGGGTGCCAAAACTGGGCCTGTATACATAGTTAAAACTCTTGAATACGGTAGTTAAGACCTTACGAAAGTCGCTGTACTTTTGTTGTGTCAATAAAGTCTGTCTGAACATGTACCAGTTGTACTGAAGAAGACGGAGGCACACTTACCGAGGCCACAGTGATGCAGGCCAGGAACAACAGAGCAGTCTTCATCTTACCGAGCTTCTGAATCAGCGCTAGAGACAGAGATGTGAGTAGTGAGAACCTCCCCAATAGTCCGGGCTGGTTTTATACAGGGGGAGTGTGAACTTGCTCAAGGTGAAGGTAACAAGAATACAAAGTTGTGTTTAACTTGTTAATTTGCTCGTGTGCGGAAGCATGTACAAGTACGTGACAGGCCACTGGAGCACATGGTGTTACTATGTTTAACCCTCAAACCACCATATGAGGTCAAAACTAAACCCAGGCATACATATACTCTGTACGTAAGATGACGTTATCCATACATGTATTTAGTTTTGTTAGATCTTTATTTGTTGGAGACCAGACTAAAGTACCTGTATTTTTTTGTTGTGTCAATAAAGAATCTATAAATACGTGCCATTTTGACATTTCTTTGACATCCATCCATCCATCCATCCATCCAACTAACCAACCAACCAACCAACCAACCAACCAACCAACCAACCAACCAACCAACCAACCAACCAACCAACCAACCAACCTTCCAACCAACAAACCATCCATCCAGCCAGCCAGCCAGCCAGCCAACCAACCAACCTAATTTGCAACAAACATCTAATTAGCAACCTACGTTTGTATAAAGTCTCCCAACACATTAAATGATGCTTCACTCATTTTATTTCAACGCCAGACGTAACCATGTGATGCTGAGCCATGGCACAGATGGAAAGATGAGAAACCATCAAGTGTCTATGTATGGACAACTGGACAGTCTGGCAACGGATTGTACTTAGTTTTTTTTTTTAGATCTTCAGTCACACCGGAAGGCTCTACATGGCGGTTTTGAGTACTTCTGTTGTAAACCCTCTGACGTTTTTTTAGATCTTCAGTTACACCGGAAGGCTCTGCATGGCGGTTTTAAGTACCCCTGTTTCACACCCTCTGGCAGCTCGCCCCGGTGGTGGTTGACGCCGGGTCCTGCACACAGGACAGACCGGAGCCGGGCTGGCATCCGCAATCCGTGTCCGGCCAACACTGCCAGCCTTCCATCGGCATCAGCTCACACTGCAAATAAAAGTCAAAACGTTTAGTATTATGTTTACCGAAGGAAAACATATTGTTTTTGCTCTGTTTCTTCTTCTTCTCCAAACGAATAAGGTCAATGACCTGAACCAGACATCTGTCACCATGGTAACTAGTGTTGGGTTACGTCATGATGCAATTCTATAGCAGGAGGGATTTAGACTCCGGGCACCACACACACACACACACACACACACACACACATATAATGCATTTGCTTTGCAAATGTTACTATTCTAGTTCAACATTATTTTCGCTTGCTCAACAGAATTCGTTTCATTTCATGGTACGTTTTGTTAATTTATCCTGTCAGTGTGTAAGTGGTAGCGTTAAAATAAGTCTTAGCTACTTGAGTGCGTCACCACCTTGTGTTCCTTAGTGTGTAAACAATAAAGAAAGTGATGAGACGCTGCTCACCTTTTTGTGTCCCAGCCAGTCTTGGTAGATGCAGCAGTACACGTCCGGCAACGCACAGTCATCCGCACTGTCACACGGCGCGTTCGGGTCCCAAGGGTTCCACTGAGCCTGAACAAACAAACAAACAAACAAACAAGCAAACAAACAGTCATCGGCACTGTCACATGGCGCGTTCGGATCCCAGGGGTTCCACTGAGCCTGAACAAACAAACAAACAAGCAAACAAACAGTCATCGGCACTGTCACACGGGGCGTTCGGGTCCCAAGGGTTCCACTGAGCCTAACCACAAAGAAACAAACAAACAAAAAACAAACAAACAAACAGTCATCGGCACTGTTACACGGCGCGTTCGGGTCCCAAGGGTTCCACTTAGCCTAATCACAAACAAACAAACAAACAAACAAATAAATAAATAAACAGTCATTGGCACTGTCACACGGGGCGTTCGGGTCCCAAGGGTTCCACTGAGCCTAATCACAAACAAACAAATAAATAAATAAATAAACAAATAAATAAACAATCATCGACACTGTCACACGGGGCGTTCGGGTCCCAAGGGTTCCACTGAGCCTAAACAAACAAACAAACAAGTAAATAAACAATCATCGACACTGTCACTCGGCGCGTTCGGGTTCCAAGGGTTCCACTGAGCCTAAACAAACAAACAAACAAGTAAATAAACAATCATCGGCACTGTCACTCGGCGCGTTCGGGTCCCAGGGGTTCCACTGAGCCTGAACAAACAAACAAACAAGTAAATAAACAATCATCGGCACTGTCACTCGGCGCGATCGGGTTCCAAGGGTTCCACTGAGCCTAAACAAACAAACAAACAAACAAACAAACAAATAAATAAACAATCATCGACACTGTCACACGGCGCGTTCGGGTCCCAGGGGTTCCACTGAGCCTAATGACAAGCAAATAAAAAAAAAAAATAGTTCAGCAAATACCGTGGACCATAGCATTCCTTTAATTTCTTACACAAAGAAAAGGGCTTTCTCATTAGCAACAATCTCTGTGTGCATGTGAGACAGGGGTTCGTGTTGGAGGATCGATACCCAAATGACGAACAACCTATCAGGTCTAGAATTGTGATGTTTGTCATGTTTACCGAAGGAAAACATTGTTTTTGCTCTGTTTCGTCTTCCTCATGTTTTCAAATAAGGTCAATGACCTGAACCAGACGTCTGTCACTATGGTAACTAGTGTTAGGTTACATCATATTGCAATTTTATAGCCGGAGGGATTTGTCACCATACATATAAATTTGTTTGAGTAAGAATTAACAGAACAGACCATATGCGAAGATAAACATTTTGCATTTGCTTTGCAAATGTTAACTTTATTCATGCTACGCGAAATGATAGAGATAATTTCATGGCGTAGGCTAGCGTTACAGTATATATGTTGTCCGAGTGAGCTTGTACGAGTAGATGTCACGCTGCAGCTTTAACAGAAGAAGGAGAGAAACTTACCATAGCCACAGCAATGAACGCCAGGAAAAACACAGCAGTTTTCATCTTCTAATGCTTCTGAGAGATGCGAGAAGATATGTTGAAGATATAGTCAAGTGTGGTCAACGTACAGAATCGTGTGGTCGACTTTATAGCATTGTCGGCGGAGACTGATAAGGTACCAAGGATAAATACGGTTTTGGAAGCAAATATAACAGTCTTAAATTAAGAGACGTAAAGCTTAACATGGGGTGAATGACCTCTCGGTGAAAGACCGGGGTGGATGACCGGTCGGTCAAGCCCAATTCAGCATGTTACGGTTAGGGAGGGATCCGAGAGAAGCGCTGTTCTGTATCTAGAAATATCATCTTTTGCTTGTGCCAGTTTGTTCCATAGTTACCAAAGACCAACAACAAGAACAATTGTGAAATTTTAGTCGCCGAAACAGCTATTGTTCGATTCCAATTCCATTGGTCAATTCCAATGGGCTACTGACCGTAAGGCCATCATTTATACTTTTGGCGACGTCTCAGGGAGTAGCGTAATGGTACAGTATTGTGTACAGTTTGCAAGAATTCTAGGAATGGTACAGGCATTTTGTCCACAGGAATGGAATGTCTCTGACCCACATCCATGCCAACATTCCTGGAAACCATTGGGAAGACCTCTCTGTCACGGATGGCCCTACTTTCTGTGACCCGGGGCTCGTTCACTTTACACTCATGATCAGGGGAGGAGTGCACCGTAATTGTGTAGACAGGTACCAAGTCTTCCTCAAAATCATGAAATGATGGCAGTGCCATCCAAACAATAACCCTAACAGCAACCATCGTCCACATGGCAATGTATGTTTTCATTCCTAGTCTTGTTGCTGATTTGGCTGATATGGCTTTGATTGTGAGTTTACTGTGAAGTATGAAAGCTTGTCAGCAGAATGCAAAACTGGTCCGGTTGGAGTTTAATTTCTTTTCAGGAAGTGTTTTAAAGAATAACTCAAGTTATCGGTGGCATATCAGGACTCGACCCCGGGACCTCTTGGTTCCGAGTCGAGCACTCTGCCGCTACGCCACACGACCCCACTACGGGACTAGTTCTTATCTGCACACAGCCTACAGCCCGACTCAGAACTGGCCTGGACGTGCGTCATGTTTGTTTCAAAATTATCAGACCCGGGAGGTTAGGACAACAACAGGCATCCGTGTGGACGGAAGGGGGGGGGGAGTGTGTGTTAGCTACCGCCGCAAAAATCAATGGATATGTCCTAATATACACCAATTTTGGGGTCGTGTGGCGCAGTAGGTAGCGCGTTCGGCTCACACCCAAAGGGTCGCGGGTTCGAACCCTGCCCATGTCACCGATCTTGTGCCATTGGGAAAGGCACTTAACACGACTGTCCTCACTTCACTCAGGTGGAAATGAGTACCTGGCTTCGGTTAGGGAGGTCGGATAGGACGTTAAATGGAGGTCCCGTGTTTGGGGACAGCCACACATCACGCACGTTAAAGAACCCACCACAATTATCGAAAAGAGTAGGGGTCCTTCCTGATGTGAGTGGTTCAAACCTTACAGTCCGATCTTACGCAGTTTGTACATGTACATGTACGTACATGTATGTACGTACAGAAATGGTGTGTTACGCCTAAAGGCGGTTTACTGGTTATGCGAAACAAACAAAGAATTTGAAGTAGAAGTAGTAGTAGTAGTAGACTGGTTTAATCATAATCATCATCATTCATTATCCAAAGAGGTGGAGCAGACAAAGTTTGATCTCCAGAACTGTTTGTCATTCATTTCTGAAATAAGTTCAAGGCCCTCCAAGCCTGTCTCGGTTTCTATAAGTTTCTTAAGTGTTGTGTTTGGCCCTCTCTTCGTGTCAAGGTTCCAAAGTAGAAGCCTACTGGCTGGTTCTTTGCTACCTCCAACCTGACCGGCAGGGCTTAGTCCTCGACACTAGATTAAAGGGTTGAAAATGCCCTCGCCAACTTTGACGTCGGATAGCGTCTGAACGGCTTGTGTTAGAACCACCAAACTTTAGAACCACCAAACTTAGCGACTTTCCTAAAATACCATCCATCCATCATATTTTAATATAATGTCCTTGGTTCTGGTTAATCATTACAACACTATATCGATGCGTTACGAAGATTTGCTACCAATCCTACAAGAGTTCTGCCGACCAATAATGCCCTCTTGTTCATATATGAACATAATGTAAATGTATACATTTTGCCTGAAGCCAATTTAGTCTATCAGCGCTGCAAGATGAAGACTGCCCTGCTGTTCCTGGCCTGTCTTGTGGCCATCAAGGCGAGTTCCTTTCGCTATTTCTTCAGCTGAAACTGTGCTGCTTTAATTTAGGTTTAGGTTTAGAAAAACTAAGGAAATCGCCGAGCTAGAGCAACAGAAAAATGCTAAACTGCCCCCCTTTGGAAGCATGCGGCCTTGAGTGAGTGAATGAGTGGATGAGTGAGTGAGTGAGTGAGTGAGTGAGTGAGTGAGTGAGTGAGTGAGTGAGTGTGTGAGTGCATGAGTGTGTGACTGAGCGAGTGTGTGAGTGAATGAGTGAGTGCGTGAGTATGTGAGTGAGTGTGTGAATGAGCGAGTGTGTGAGTGAATGATTGAGTGAGTGAGTGAGTGCGTGAGTACATGTGTGAGTGAGTGAGTGAATGAGTGTGTGTGTGTGTGTGTGTGTGAGTTAGTGAGTGAGTGAGTGAGAGTTAATGTCCGTTGTTCCCATGTTCCAGGCCCAGTTCTGGACGCCGCTGGCTCCATGTGACGGGAACCATCAGTGCCCGGGCGGAGAGGAGGGAGACAGTCACTGCTGCCGCACCGGCATTTTCGGCGTACCCGTCGTAAGTACTAACATCTACTTTTTTTTTAGAAATTTACTTCATGATTTACCACAAAACAAGGCTCATGGGAGCTACTCTATGTTTTGGGTCATAGTACAGTTAGTGAGGACAGATGTTTATTGACCTTAGACTTGAAAAGTTTATGGTTATACCGATATGGGAAACGATCACGTGGTAGCTTATTCCATAGTGATGTTGCTCTAAGAAAGAAGCTTTCAGCGTGGAACTTCCTCCTAAGAGATGGTGAATGGAGGAAGAAAGGGTGATTTGCTTCAGTGGAAGTGGCAAGACTTGTCCTTGCTGAGAATGTTCGAAGTGGGGGCACTAGCAAGTGAGGTTCCGCTGAGCATTTACCGTGGAAATAGCGATAGAATTTCTTTGAACTATGATGTATTTCTCCTGTTTTTACAGTGTGAGATCGCGCCGCACCCCGGTTGGCCGTGTGACCCGGCCGGAGTGGGCAGCTGTCCGTGCTGGAACGGTTACGAGTGCGTCTTCAAACCCAACTCCACTACGGAGGCGCTGTGTGTGCAGGCGAAAGAAGAGTGAGACCCAAGGATCCAGGACGTCCACAAACCCCATGCAGACCTTAGGATCCAGGACGTACACAAACCCCATGCAGACCCCCACTACCAGAAAATCGCCTAACTAGATAAACGAACGGTCTGAGAATAAACTGTCATGTATAGCGAAATTGGATTGAGTGTTTGTTGTGTTAATAGTTAAATTATGATTAGATGCAAAGGCTCTGCAAAAACAAAGCTATTCCAAGCTTTGTTCAAAGCTATTTCTTGTGCCCTTGGGAAAGGCACTTTACACGACTTTCCTCACTTCGCTCAGGTGAAAATGAGTATTGCCCTGTCATGTATTTGTGCCCTGTGTTGGTGGCGGCATTAATGTAAGTTGAAAAAACTTGAGTGTGCCGTCACCACGTCTTGTGATTACATGTTGGAATGAAAAAAAAGCTATTCCAATCGATAAATAAGATGCGAAGAATCCTTCTTTGCTACTGTGAGACATCTAATTCATAAAAAAAGGAAACGGATAATTAAAGAATTTAAAGTTCTCTCCCAATAAATGTTTGACAATTTCATATGATCTCAAAGTTCATGGCCTTGAATTGTTACTAATTTTGAAGAACGACTACTTTTCTTGAAATGGCCTGATCAGTAGCCTATCTAAGTCGATTATAGGTAAAGTGCCTTTCCCAAGGGCACAACAGCGGTGACATGTCAGGACTCGAACCCGGGACCTCTTGGTTCCGATCGAGCACTCTGTCCATACGCCACACGACCCCACCGAGCCTACCTTTGGTTCTGGCATAGCCTCGAAAAACGCAGTACGACAACTAAATAATGGATCATATGTATCTCGTAAAATTCATCGTATGTATTTAGTGAAATTCGTATGTTTCCTCGTAATGGATCGTATGAATTTGAAACGTGAAATTCGTATGAATTCCGAAAAATCAGTTTGGATTCTTTGGCACCCCTGTAGGTGCATATACGACAAAATCGCACGGCATACTAGACTGTAGCCTCCGTCGCAGGCTTATAGAACTGGGGATTTGGTGGTCTTCGGCTGTTTTCTGATTAGCCCAGTTTTAAAACGAGGGTAATTCAACCAGGCCGGCTATGTTGTCTATATGCAATCAGAAAATAGCACATAAACCCCCCAAAGACCCTGAAGACCCCCCGCCCCCCGGTTTTTGGCATGCTATGGAGGCTAACTAGACCGCACCTTCACCTTAGTATAGGGCAAGGCACCAACAGGGACCAACATGTATCGACCAGTAGTTCTTTGAAGATAACACCCTTGTCACCCCACTATTTACAGTACCTTGTAACAACACGTTTCTTCCTGGCCTCGACGCTTCCGAAGAGGAAGGGTGTTTGTTGGTTCACCTGTCGGCTCTCACATGGCGTTTGGATAGTCCTGAGGCCACAGCAAGTAAATTGTATGACTGACATCCACTGCAGACTCCACATCTAATGCGATAGTGTGAAAAAAACGGGCGGGCCAAAAAAAAGCAAGATTCCTACATTTTTATATTTTGCCATCATAAACCTTGTTAAACAATAAATGATACCTATATTGTGCTAAGTTTACTGACAACTATCACAACATCCATTTGTCACTGAAACAACATAAAATAAAATTTTCAATCATTGTACAAATGACATCTTTGCCTATTTTCGGCATGTCGACCACTGTCAGAGGGCAACGATTTTTTTTTTTCAAAATCAGGCGAAAAAAATACGCGCGCTGATGTCATCCATAAAAGTTACTTGCTGTGGTCTAACATCGGACGATATACGGGAAGGTCGCAACAGACGTAATACTTAGCGCAGACGCGATAAAAACAGCAGGTAACGTACGAGTGGAACCATTTCATTTTGTTTCTGTACGGAAAGTTTGACTGACGTGAGGCTAGATCGGCAGGATGAAGGTTGCTCTGTTTTTCCTGGCGTTTGTGGTCGTGGCGAAGGTAGGTTTTACTGTTCCATAAGGCTACAAAATCAACAGCATATTATATTCCAATTCATTTCTAAACAGCAAACCACTTCTCGTTTCGCTAAGTTGTATCTACGCGTAGATCTTTCATGTTACAAGGATTGCCAACCTATTGTTCAGAAGTCAATATTCTTTCTGATGATAGCCAAGGATTGAGGTGTTCAAAAACTCATCACTAGATAGCTTTGAACTAAGTTTAGAGATAATTACATGTTCAAAGGCTAAGTGTAACAAGTTGTCCAGTCTAACATAGTTGCCGCCGCGCCGCATGTCTGCGAAGCTGGTGTGTTACGCCGAAGGACGATCATACCGGCTATATAGACGCAGATACAGAAGTTTGCCGTGTGTGTTGCAGGGTCAGGTGTGGAACCCGCTGGCGATCTGCACGTCCGACGCCTCCTGTCCGGACCAGAACCGGTACTGCTGCCGCTCCAACACCGTCTTCCTCGGACTGCCTGTGGTAAGTATTACATGTAGCTTCGCCAAGAAGGTTATGTTCTCAGTAGCGTTTGTCCGTTTGTTTGTTTGTGAACAGCGTAACTCCAAAAGGTTGATGACAATAAGCATTGAAACTTGGTAGGTGGGTAGGTTTTTCAAAGACCTAGAAATGATTATATTTTGGACCCCCTGGTGGCTTTCGTTGGTACTGCAGCAGATAGAACTTCCGGTTTTGATACCTCATGATCTGGACATGCTAGTGTTTCTTCCTTACGTACCCTTTACAAATAGTTTGGTTGGAGATAGCTGAAGAGCCTAATCTTAGGTAAATATGTACTGGCATCATCCGAAGTAAACATACAAGAAATGCGATGACAAAGACTGATTGTTGGTTGGATGTCTAACTTTGCAAAAATGCAAAATTATCAACTAAAAAAATAAAGGGGACCAATGAAATCTTTGAATTCGTCGTTATGTGTGAGCATCTCATTTTTTGACAATGTGAGATGAGGTGGCTCCAACACTGTTTGTTTATCTTGCTGACAGTAATACCTATCACTTGTTTTCCCCAGTGTGAGATGCGCCCCCATCTTGGCTGGCCCTGTGACGCCACTCTGCAGACGAGCTGTGAGTGTGTGCAGATGACCGTCTGTTACAAGGGAGTCTGCGTACTGGAGACAGAAGTGCCGGAGGGATCTGGAGTGGAGGGGCTCTAAACTGGCAAACTCACGCACAAATGCGCCTACACAGACCTGGTTTTAGATTAAATGCATTGAATCTGTACTTTGCAGCTGTTGTCATTGTACTATCACATACATATTGACTAGCCTGGGTGCCATTCTCCGTATAGTGTTCGCCCGCTCCCTAATGTAGCTGGCTACTCCGTGGTAGAAAGCTACGGAGGATGGCACCCAGGCTACATACTGACCACGAATATAAGGCAGGGGATATCGTAGATGATATTGCATTGAATCTGTACTTTGCAGTTGTAATTATTACTATCACAGAGTGGAACTTTCATTCACATACATACAGTTTACTGACTAGTGATGACTGCGTGGTCAGATATTTGTTCACCCTTGATTTAAACCGTTGGAGGTTGTAATTAGCGGTGAAACATTCACGGGGAAGCTTGTTCCACAGTGAAGTGGTTCTGGGGAAGAAACTGTCAGCATGAAATTTTCTCTTGACTGATGGACTATTGAGGAAGAAAGGGTGATTTTCTGCTAAGCGTGGCTAAGCGTGTTCTTGCAGAGAATGTTCTGAGTGGGGGTACAAGGGAGTGAAGTTCAGCAGAGCATCTGCCGTGGAAATTGCATTGAATCTGTACTTTGTAGTTGTCATTATTATATCGTCATATAGCCAGAAGACGTCGACCAATCAGAAGGCTCCATTTCAAAATCAAATAATTTGCTCTCAATCCAACTGATGTCTCAAAGCAAGTTATACAGATCCTTGCGACCAGCACAAGATGCGATTATGATAGTTTTGTTAAAAAAATCGGTACCCTTTACTGCAACGCCACCTATCCGTCCCAGCAGGCATTGCAGCAACTTCTAACCAATCAGCGCGAAGAACAAACAGCGTGTTGCCATGTTGACGTCCTGGCGAACTGTTCACATACATAATGTCATCGTCTAAACATCTGGTGATTGAGAACTGTGAATTCGTATACGCATGTCTCAAGAGGAGAGAAGAAACTAGTAAGCGCTATTGTAAGCTCTAGAGTTAGATGAA
>NW_017803257.1:76502-101273 GCF_001625305.1 Branchiostoma belcheri
GCCTAGGCGATCGGTGCGAAAATTGCTCAAATGGTGATAAAAGCATGAAACTTGGCACAAATGTTCTACACGACACTAGAAACAATTTCAGGGGTGGAGCCATCGCGAACTGTCCTTTGCCTAGCAACGGTTGCTAGGCAACCTGCTTTTCCAAGAAAACGATGTATTAGGAAGCTAGTACCTGCTAATTGTTCCTGAAAACCAATTATAATGTGAAAAAAATGAGGTGTATTACTGTATCTGACATCACTTTTTATATCAAAATAAATTTTGAGCCGTTGTAAAGCACAATGTGCTTCGAAAAGCTGATAATTTTTGGAATTTTTAATAGAAAAGTGTAGAAATTAAATTTTATAATCATGTATATTTTCCCGTTACCTATGGGGCCTTGAAATATATATTTGATTGATACAGCTGAACATTCTCTGAATGGTAAACTTTAAATTTCAAAAATCCATCAGTTCTATCAGGAGATATAAGTGTTTGAAGATTAACACATCCACAGACTTAAAATCAGTAGATTGGTTGCTATGGCCGTTGCTAGGGACGGCTTGGGCTGTGGTCTGCACGGGAATAGATGCTAAAATTTTATTTTTCTGCCAGCTTTTGCATTTTTTGTGTGTACAGAAATGCAGGTAAGAGATGCCTGGTGTCTGCATATAAAAATGACGCAATATTTCTCTCTTAACAAGAGGATTTTTACAAAAACTTTAGAAGCGCTGTAAGGTTGTTGGTAAGAACGCGTTTGGCGTACTCACAACACGTTGTACTTGTAGTCCATGGGCCAGGAGATATCGGTACCACCTGGGGTGGCAAATTCTCATCATGGTTTTTGAAAAGAAGGGTGTCTGTGGAATATTTTTTGATATGATAGCCGTTGCACATTGGTAGCTTTGACCTTGCTATCTGACCTTGAACTTTGACCTCATATGAACCGCTTCCTTTTGCACTTATAATGCAAAGGGGAGCGTCAAATAATCAAATACGGATTATTTTTCAGTGTAACTCATGGAATGAATAAAACAGGAACCAAGGATTAACAAAATGTTAATTTTGTTTCGATATGTCATGTTCGATTCGTTATGAGCTTTCGAAATTCGAATTTTTGGTAAAAATTGGTAAAAAATAGAATGTTTACTTTTGAAAACCTGTAAAATATTCGGATTACATATTTGAGCCTGCTGCATGCATTCATCTGACTTTTTGTATCATTTCCTACATTTCAAGCTTTAAATCATAAAAATCCGTCTATTCTATCCGGAGATATGAGTGTCTAAAAGTTCTATTCTTAAAGGCCTTCTGTGGGGAAAACCGTTGCTAGGGCCGTTGCTAAGGAGGCACTTGGCTGCTTTCCCAGCAAAATGGAGTGCACACTATATGGAAAACTTGAAGAAAACTCCTAATCGAGGAAAATTATTAATTTAAAGGGCCTTGGAAATCTATATTATGTTTCTATGGTAACCGTTGCTAGGGAAAATATACCTCCCTAGCAACGCAGGAGATAGTACTTTTAAATGGTTTCATAAATGGCAATAGAGGGAGACTTGTGGGGAAATGTCTATTTCCTGACCATTTTGAGTGAAGTATCTTAATGTATGCATGGAGGAATCTCATTTTGTCTCCAGTTTTGTGGCATTTGGAGCTATTTTTAACTAAAAATGTAGATTTTTACCTCCATGAAAAATGGAGGTATTGTTTTTGGCGTGTCTGTCTGTATGTCTGTGTGTGTGTCTGTGTGTGTTTTCGCAATTTTGTGGTCAGCATAACTTCATAAAACCTTTATGGATTGTGATGATATTTGGTATGTTGGTAAGTCTAGGAAAGACAAAGGGCAAGGTCAAATATGGGCCTCCTGGTGGATGACCTTGGTACTGCAGCAGAATTTCCGTTTTTTGTATCTTTTGTCCTGGACATGCTATGGTCTTGATTTTTGAGTGGTGGATAGCTTTACCTGCCAGTAGTAAGTGGTGTGGGTTTGGTCCACCTAACAGCTTGTTCTGGAACTGCAAGGGGGTTTCTGGCGAAACCTTTCAGAGCCGATAAATTCACAAAGGAACAATGTATTTTCTTGATTTTTGGTATGTGGGTAGCTTAGGCAGAGATCTACATTATTGGATGCAAATTATACAAATAATGACTTCATTTGCATAATTAATGAGGAAATTGTGTAATTCCAGTGTTTTACATCATGGGTATTTATGTTTACCGAAGGAAAACATATTGTTTTTACTCAATTTCCTCTTCTCCAAACACTAACCTCTGACCTGGCCAATGACATGATTTGTTGATGTCTGTCACCATGGTGACTGGTGTGGGGTTACATAATGTTGCAAACTTCATGGTCTGCTCTGCTCCTGTCACCATATACTCGTAGTACATGTATGTGAATATGTTTGAGTAAAAATTAACAGGGCAGACCATGTCCGAAGGTAAACATGATGCATTTGCTTTGCAAATGTTACTTCTCTAGTTGATACATGTAATGTTTATAATCTATGGCAGGAGGAATATCACCAGATACCAATTATGCAAATACGGACCTAATTTGCATAATTTATCTCAAAATTCTATGACTCTTTAGTGGTAAATGATGGGAATTTCATACTTGGAACATGTGTAAGTTAATAAAAAGTTAACATCACGATGCATTTATTATGTTTATGTAGAGGTCATTTGCATAATTTAAGAATAAATTTACATGTCAAGCCCGTATTTCATGGAGGTATGAGATCTCGGAACTCTTGTTGGCTCCTGTTACATGACAGTTAAAGAAATTTTCCCGAGATTCGGTACAAACATGTAATTTAATAACTGCCACGGCAGCCAAGTATTGAATGCTGATTACTTCGTTGTTCTGAATACAAAATGGAATTTTTTGTTATTTCTGCCCAAAAATGTACATTTCTGGCTCATGCGTGATAATGTCTGTTGCAACAATGCTGAAATTTACCATCAGCAGGTGACATATTCAATCTTACACGTACGATGTAGAATACTCCATTGCTGTCGAAAGTCAAATTCATGAATTTGAAAATACTTTCAGTCACTACTAAGTTGATTAATTTACTCCAAAAGTCTGATAGAACTTACATAAATCACAGTGCTTAGTAAAAATTGAATAAAAATAGATATGTACGAGGCGGGGGGTCCTACCTAGCATCACACACTCTTTTACGTGCTCAAACTCACGACGCTTCATCGCTAGTTGTCGTATGAGAGTGGTCAACTTTTGATGATGAAGTTTGAAAACATCTAATGACATGTTAAGAAAATACATGTTTGTACTTAGATAAGATTTAGATTACATTAGATTAGATAAGAATAAATTGTTAATACTGAATATGAGTCCTTCACGAGCAAACACTGTGAATGTGCACTTCTGTAATTTGCTCTAATCTGATGCGTTGTGGATGCTACTCTATCTAGGACTTGGGAAAACATTCATTAGCAGATGTCCTAATGCATTCAGAGAAAATGCCCAAGCTGATATCTTGACATATTTTTGATGTAAATCTTGACATATGGTTGTATGGGTTGACTTCGAGATCTTGTCAAATGCTAACCTTGATAAAGATGTAATTGAATCTTGGTTTGTTTCAACAATCCATGCTATCCCCATGCCAACTATTTGGTCATTAGGTCGTAATAAAGTTGCACAAACTAATTTAGTAAAATCCATTTTGGCTATTTTATCTAAAATAAGCTGAAGAATAGGATTCTGAATGCCTGTATCTAACAAAAGTGCCCTGAAGCTATCCCCCTGCCCATCTATGCCCAATTTTAATTGACGAGACCATAATACAGTGGGTCAGAAGCCAATTGTATACATTTTTGGTTATTTTTAACGAAAAAAGCTAAATAATGGAATTTTTGAAGTCTGCATCGAAAACATGAAACACACTATCTTAGTGCATAGTGCCAAGCTATCCCCATACAGAAACTTGGGTTATTTGGCCGTCATATAGTTGTACAGAAGCCAATAATATACATTTTTGCTTATTTTTACCCAAAATAAGCTAAATCATAAAATTTTTCAGGCATGAATCTAAAACATAAAATTCACAATTATTGCGCAAAAACCAAGCTATCCTCATGCCAAATTTCATGCCGTTGGACCTTAATATAGTGGCACAAAAGCCAAAATGTGCAGACCACAGCCCAAAAATTAAGCCGTCCCTAGCAACGGCCATAGCACCCAATCTACTGATTTAAATCTGTGGATGTGTTAATCTTCAAACACTTTAAAAATCTCCTGATAGAACTGATGGATTTTGAAATTTAAAGTTTACCATTCAGAGAATGTTCAGCTCTATCAATCAAATATGCTTTTCAAGGCCCCATAGGTAACGAGAAAATATGCATGATTATAAAATCTAATTTATACACTTTTCGACTTATAATTCCCCCCAAAACCAGCCTTTTATGGTGAGATTTGTTTTAAAATGGCTTAAGATTGACTTAAACATACAAAGTGATGTCAGATACAGCAATACACCTCATTTTTGCATAATATATTTGGTTTTTAGGCACAATTAGAAGGTAAAAATACTGTTTTGTTGGAAAAACAAGTTGCCTAGCAACCGTTGCTAAGTAACACACTTTTTGCAATGGCTCCACCCCTGAAAATGTTAATTAGGTACTCCTGCTTCAGCATGCCAAGTCTCATGCTTTTATCACAATTTGAGCAATTCTACCCGTATTTTGCACCGATCGCCTAGACTATTATTGCAAATAACGAAGATAAAAGAACATTGAAACAGAATCTACATAATAAAAGGTAATTGTCTAAAACTATAGCTATTTCTAAAACTATGTCTGTTGGGTTTGACTTCTCTTAAACCATGGAAGACGTAATGTCCCACCTTTTCCAAAATTTGTGGGGTTTGGGTAGTTAAAAGAATAGTTTTTCTTTGTCTGTAAGTATGGAAAAAAAAGAAAAAAATATTCTTTTTTATTCAATTGTTAATTGGTTAACTGACGGTGATTTTGCCGTGTGTCTTCCAGGGTCAGGTGTGGAACCCGCTAGCGATCTGCACGTCCGACGCCAACAAAAAATGAAAGTCATGTTGAAAGAAATTACAAAACAAAGTCATAATTTAAACAAACTCACCACAAAACAGTTACTCAAGCAAAAATCACTCAGTAGTTCGTACTTATAAACCTGATTTTCTGACAACTCTCCAGTGTCACTGACGAAAGGTAGTGGATGCTACCTGAAACGTCTGGCCGTTTCCAAAATCATATCCAGTTGCTTGAGTAACTCTTTTTTGCGCATCTTATTACCTGGATGTCTAACCTTCACCGACGCAACAAACCAACTGTTAAAAAAAAACAACTTTCCACTGCTGATGGTAAGTTTGCCGTGTGTGTTCCAGGGTCAGGTGTGGAACCCGCTGGCGATCTGCACGTCCGACGCCTCCTGTCCGGACCAGAACCGGTACTGCTGCCGCTCCAACACCGTGAGTTTTTTTTTTTAGTCAGAAACAAAGTGATTACAAATGATTACAAATGATTACAAATGAAAAGACATGGACTAAGTGGCTGCGAACTCAAGTTAGGTACAACTTATATTCTCGCAGTCACTTTTACAATGAAAGAAAAATATTTTACAAGACATTAAAATATACACGAGACCTGGCGTGAGTAACAAACCTCCCATCCCAGAAGACACATACAGTTAGAATCTTTTTGTTTCTAATATATACTTTTGAGCGGCTAACATTATTTTACAGTTGGTATCATACGAACAAAGGAAACTACCGCGAAGAACTAAATATTGTATAGAATTATCAGAAAGGGTGTTTAAATCAACAATATTACCAAGTATGCTTGAAAGCTTGCCAAAAAGGACTAAGCGCTGGTAGGTGTATAAAGGGCAGTGCAATAGACGGTGAGTTCGACGTCATGCTAGCAGAAACACATACTGTTTAATGAAACCCAAAACGAACGCCCTGAAGAAGACTTTCATTTATAGATCTTTAACAGTTTGGAATACTTTGCCACATGAGGTACAAGCAGCAACTAAGAGTAGGTTTAGGCAGGAGTTGTTAGAGCACATGCGTACATAGGCACATGTTGATAGGCACATGTGATGTTACTTTTAAATGTTAAGTTAAATGTTGTATGTAAATAATGTTGTAATTTTGATGTAGTGTATTTGTACTGTTGTTAAGTATTTTAACTCCAGGAAGATTAGCTACATACTTGATTTTGCACCAATGTCTTGTGTGTCGCTAATGGAGTTTAATAAAGCACAAAGTACAAAGCACAACACCGTCTTCCTCGGACTGCCTGTGGTAAGTATTAGCTAGCCTCCACCACCAGGCCTTTCTACGGGAATACGGATCGTAGAATTCGGCAAAAAAGAGAGTGAAATTGGCCAAAGGAGTCCGGCCGCGGGGAGGTAGTTTCCTTCCCTCCGAACTGCGCGGCCAGTCAAACCTACAAGGCGGCCAAACTCCCCTTGCAAATATTCTCCTGTATATATAGACTGGTTACCAAACCTATTATAGCTCCCGAGTCCTACATCCTCTCTGCAAACTATTTGCGGAGAGGATGTAGGACTCGGGAGCTATAATATGTTTGGTAACCAGGCTACTGTATATAGCATACGTAGTTAGTCTGGTAGAGACTAAGTAAAAGCTTCGCCAAGAAGGTAATATGTTGTTCTCAGTAACTGTTTGTGAACAGCATAACTCAAGACTTAGAAATGATGAGATTTTGGGCCCCCATGCTACAACGTTGGTGGGGAGGGCGGACAAAAACCGGGCGCATGATAAAGAATGTCACAATTTTCCCCACCAATCTCTGCTTGGAGGGTACCCCCATGCGTCTTTCGTTGGTATTGTAGCAGACCTCATGATCTATTTGTTTATCGTTCTGTTTTTGTTTATTTGTTTGTCTATTTGTTTATCGTGTTGTTGTTATTGTTTTCTTTAGTGTGAGATGCGCCCCCACTTCGGCTGGCCGTGTGACGCGACCCTGCAGACCAGCATTGTTTGTTTATTTTGTTGTTGTTATTGTTTACCCAGTTTGTTTGTTTATCTATCGTGTTGTTGTTATTGCTTACCCAGTGTGAGATGCGCCCCCAGCTTGGCTGGCCGTGTGACGCGACCCTGCAGACCAGCATTGTTTGTTTATTTTGTTGTTGTTATTGTTTACCCAGTTTGTTTGTTTATCTATCGTGTTGTTGTTATTGTTTACCCAGTGTGAGATGCGCCCCCAGCTTGGCTGGACCTGTGACGCGACCCTGCAGACCAGCTGTGAGTGTGTGCAGGGGACCTTCTGTTACAATAAAGTCTGCGTGCGGCTGTTGGGATCGGACGGTGAGGATATGATCTGGATCAACGACGCGAACCTAGGCAACCACCCTCGCTAGTGCTTAGGGGAGTGGTCCGTCCCGGGATCTAAACTGGCAAACCCATGCAAGAACATGCCTACAGACCCGGTTTTAAAATAAATTGCATTGAATCTGTACTTTGTAGTTGTTATTATTATATTATTACAGAGTGGACCTTTCATTCATATACATATTGACCAGGAATATTAGGGGATATAGATCGCAGATTAAATTGTCGAGGGGCTCTAAACTGGCAAACCCATGCAAGAACATGCCTACAGACCCGGTTTTAAAATAAATTGCATTGAATCTGTACTTTGTAGTTGTTATTATTATATTATTACAGCGTGGACCTTTCATTCATATACATATTGACCAGGAATATTAGGGGATATAGATCGCAGATTAAATTGTCGAGGGGCTCTAAACTGGCAACTTCACTCACGAACGCGCCTAGCGCCTACAGACCTGGGTTTAGATTAAATTGCATTGAATCTGTACTTTGTAGTTGTTATCATTATATTATCATATAGCCAGAAGACGTTGACCAATCAGAAGACCCCATTTCCCATTGCTTATCAAAAGTGGTCGGTTATTAGAATAACGGACCACTTTTTGGACCGTATCATTATACATTTCACTCGGTAGTTTATTCGGTGGTTATTGCACCTGACCAGGGATTATCTCACCCTATATACACCTCAGGGCAGGGCATTAACCCTTTATTACCACTAAGTGGAACTTCAATCTAAATACTATCAAATATACCTGCAATGCTGGCGATTTCCTGAGCAGTCTTTGTACCCCTTCCCCCTTGTTTTGGTTGCTTTAGTTCTGAGAGATCTAAATGTTTCTGACCTTCGGAGATTACTAGACACTGCATCTGTCTAATTCACCTACACGCGGCCCATGAATTTAAGGGGAAAATTACCCTTGCCATTTTTCTCAACACGCTGAAGGTAGGGTCAAACTATTTCCCTTAAATCCAACTGATGCCTCAAAGCAAGTTATACAGATCCTTACAACCAGCACAAGATGGAATTTTAAGTTTTGTTCAAAAATACCCTTTTCTTCAACGCCCACTATCCGTCCCAGCAGGCATTGCAGCAACTTTTAACCAATCAGCGCGAAGCACAAACAGCGTGTTGCAATGTTGCCCCAGCTCGATACCTATAATGTATTATACATAGCACTTCGGCAGAACGTCTAATATAAGGTCGTATTTGCTCATATAAGGTCAACATCCCGTCCGAAGTTTCCAGATGTTCTGTCAAAAAACATATACATGTATTCTGCAACAGGCAAAATTCTGATGTAATGTTGACCAAACATTCAAGGAAAATCGTGAAAAAATCAGGGTTTTGCGCAGGTGCAGTACATTCTGCCAACGGACTTGTTGTCCCACCTGTTAGCTCACATGACCTTACTAATGTTAGCACAAAGGTCAACAAACTTCAATGTAAACACAGTACTGGCATTATCTGTAGGAGGCTTATAGAACTGGGGGTTTGGTGGTCTTCGGCTGTTTTCTGATTAGCCACCGTAGCAGGCTTATAGAATTGGGGGTTTGGTGGTCTTCGGCTGTTTTCTGATTAGCCTCTGTAGCAGGCTTATAGAACTGGGGGTTTGGTGGTCTTCGGCTGTTTTCTGATTAGCCTCCGTAGCTGGCTTATAGAACTGGGGGTTTAGTGGTCTTTGGCTGTTTTCTGATTAGCCCAGTTCTAAAAAACGGGGGGTAATTCAACCAGGCCGGCTATATTGTCTATATGCAATCAGAAAATAGCACATAAAAGCTCCCAAAGACCATGAAACCCCCCCAAAACCCCAGTTTTTTGGCATGCTATGGAGCCTACATTATCTGAGGGTAAACACAATTAGAATCATTAGTTTATAAATTATCATTGTAATTAATGTCTGAAGTTCACTAAAAAAAGACAAGGTTAAAATCATTTTACATTGAAGGTGTTTTATAGTGGTAAACAAAAAGTACATATTTATTACATATATATACATACATGTATACTGCTGACATCAGCAATTATTACATAAATATGGAATTTCTATGTCAATACATCGTGTAATTTCTCAGTTGACATAATTTTCTACATAGTATTTTCTTCAAAGTGTATCTTCGAAAAAACTTACAGCTATCAAAATAATTGTATTGTTGTCCGGGAAGTTTGGTACATTTCAATTAAAAAAAATCTGTGGCTAGAATTCACTGATGGGAAAGAATAAACTAACACATCTCTTTATAACGTGTAATAATACATTTGTATCTGTACAAACATAAATCTGTTGTCAGTAATTTTTCACAATTGAATTCACACTTTTAAATAGTCATCAATAGTCTAGAACAATGTATAGTAAAATTGACTCTAATTATCATAATTATATTAATCACTATCATTAAGTTTTCAAATGTCTTAACACAAACAGTATTAGATATCTTCTCATTATCTCATAGCTAACGTAGAATTTAAAAAAAAACTGATACAAAGATTTACGTAAAATGAAGACAGTATGTCAAAATAACGAACCTATTTGGTACCTACAAGTCCTATGTATGTTCCTCCTACTTGCACATTAGCACCAAATACATCATAATTTATGCAGGGCATAGATTTGGGCTTGCACATGTTTTTTTTAAGAATTATGTAAAATTTGTATGAATTCTTTGGCACCCCTGGTTTATTATTCTTTTAATTATTGTAAACTTTTTTACTGATAAGCAGCTTGTGCAAAAATCGGTAAAAACCATCTTCCATAATCTCGGTAAGTCACTCTGTCAGATCTCTACACAATGTTGAGTAAAGAGACTCTTTTTACACAACCAAGTCTTTTATTCAGCCCGTAATCATGCATATATATGTGTGTGTGTGTGTGTGTGTGTGTGTGTGTGTGTGTGTGTGTGTGGACATGTAAATACTGTACGTTTGGGAATGCATCTATAGCAGCGACACCTGTGCTGCAGTGTAATGTGAACCAGACTCGCCCTGAGGAAGGTGACAGACGGTCACCGAAATGTCGGCTGAATTGGTTGTGTAAAAAGAGTCTCTTTACTCAGCAAACTAAACTATTCACAGATATCTCTCATGGTCTGGTTTGTTATACCAAAGGTCAGTTATACCGGCTATACAGATACTAATACAGATGTTCGTGGTAAGTCAGAATTATTTCTACACAATGTTCTTTTCCCTGATCGGCTCGTTTCGCAGAAATCTCTCGAAGCCGAACCTCCTGAGATCTATCGTTTTGAAGTCTCCGTCCAGGAGTAACTCTGCCACCGCCCTCCCCACCGCGGGCGCTTGCTGAATCCCGTGCCCGCTGAACCCGTTTGCGAAGTAAAGGTTGTCGTAGATGGGGTGAGTTCCGATGATGGCGTTCTGATCGACTGTATTGTAGTCATAGTAACCAGCCCACGCCATTCTTAGCTGTGGAGGGGGGTAGTAGCATGTTGTAGTTTGATTTGATTTGATTTATTAGACTGTATAACTATAAGACATATGTACACAGCCTGGAATGCCCAACAAGCCAGAGGTTATTATAAAGGGCTAGCCCTCACAACAAGAACATAAACAATTCGGAACAGGTAGCAGTTAACAGTGTCGGTTACACTTCAGATAAACATACTTAGTTCATTTCACTTATTGGGAATGAAACAGTGCATGACAAGTGTTAGCCAGGCAGCAGCAAGGCTGGTAGTGGCTACCTCTGATACATACAGAATAATACTAGCCATAACAACATACAAGACCTACGACAAAATATGTTGTAGTTTTGACATCCAGACAGAGACCCTGAAGCTGCGAATTTCCCAGCTATGTCTTTCAACCAGCATAGGGGTGTTTTTTTAGGGGTGAACCTTCTGATCCTACATAAATCTTTAAAAAAAAGCAAATTTGACTTAAGAATGAAGCCAAAAAAGAGTAATAACATTTTTTTGGGAGAATACTAGACCCCTGCTGTGGCCTTGTTTTTGCACTGCAGAAAGTTGCCCTTCTGTACCTGACCCCTACGCTGTGAAAAACTCCTGGTGAGAACTCTGATTTCCCTACCTTGAGTTCCTCGAAAGCCTGGACCCTGTGTGCCAGGATGGGCCAGATGGTCTCGTTGAAGTAGTTGTAGTCCACTTCCAAATGGTTGGCATCTGGTTCTTCATGCTGAAACCACAATCAAACATTTCAACAATTTAAATCAAAGATTGGTTTGGAGAGCATTGTGATACTACAGAAAACAGATAGGGGGCACAACTAAATCCTTAAAGTTTATACTAACACATCATCACCATCATTTTGCCTCCAGATTTAATCAGAGGAGGTACACTTGATAAAGTTACTCCAATACACCCTGTCCCTCATAGCGGACACTAGAGCAGTCCATGTGAGATCAGTATCTCTTTCTAACATTGACAAAAGTGTAGTATATGGTAGTAAATACACATCATATCTATTCTTGTCATTCCTAGTTGAATCTACAGTGTGCTAAAGGTTAACCTTCTCCCCGGTGCCTAACCCTGTAACCAATAGTTTAAAGGTTGTTGGAACAAAAGTTCTCTTATGATTGACAGTGTGGGAGATAGGGATCACCAGTGAGAGTGTTTTTGTGCTGGAATTTTGACTGACGTGTCACCCGCTATTCCTGTACTCACAGTCTGTAAGAATCGGTAGCCAAAGGGCTACTTCAGTATGCTAATAACTAATAATTAAATAAGGCTTAAGAAATAAATAAGGCTTAAGGTTATGTATCCAAATCTGGACCACTGACCTCCTCTGGTGACTTCCCACACAGATAGTTCCCGGCTAGCCCCTCCCTCCTGAAGTACGTTCCTGACGGGTCCACCACCATGGGGCAGTCCAACCCAGGGCCGCGAGGACAGTGGTACACATACACGTACCTGAGAAATACCAGCCCAAAAAAGAACAAGAAACAGTCATGCCTTCAAATATCAATATCAACCAATGATTTAGGTTTCCAAAAACTACAAGAACTATCGTAGAGTGGAACTGGTTGAAACCAAGCACAGTTGAGGCATCATTACTAAAAGAGCTTTAACAACTTCTGCAATTAAATGAGCAAAGATTGAATGTAATAAGTAGTTTTGGTGTGATATACAATGTAGCTAGCTGCTGCTGTGCTGCGTGCCTGTGAAGCTGGACTGGTGTGTTACGCCAAAGGGCGGTTATACTGGCTATACAGATACAAAATGGTTTATTTGAAAAAAAAAGGAAAGTAAATTATCTTGATCCAGCTTTAGCTCTCTGAATTGCATCTTCCACTGGTCATGACAGAGAAGACAGACAAGTTATGTACAGTATTTACAGGTTCATTGTACCAAAGAAGAAATGGTTTGACAATGTAAAGGACTGAATTTCCACCACTTGAACCTACATAACGTCAACCCACAGGATAGGGGCAAATGGTGGGCTGCAATCAATTGAAAGCCGCGGTGTTGAAGTGCAAGCACGGGACGGGGAACAACAGACGATAAACCGGATAGTGAGTAAGGGTGAGTTACAAAATTAAATACACGTACCTCTTGCGCGGTTCTACCGGCAGCGGTGCCTGCAGTTCCCAGTCCAGCCCCATGGGATCCTCCTGGCCAATCCCGATCATCCTTGCGATGTCTTGCGCCCAGGGACCGGCTGTGTTGATATAATGTCCTGCCTGCACATTCTGGTACTGGATACTGTTGATCATTTTTACCTGTAAGACCAGGGCAGGGCACAAAATTAATTTTTGGCGATGTCTCAGGGAGGAACCTAATGGTACAGTATTGTGTGCAACTTGCAAGAATTCTAGTAGAAATTGGACAGGAATTTTGTCCACAGGAATGGAATGTCCACCGGAATGTCTCCCAGCTCTGTTTGCTGACATGCCCACATTCCTGGAAACCCTTGGGAAAACCTGTCTGCCCCGGATGCCCTACTTTCTGTGACCCAGGGCTCATTCACTATACACTCAGGGGGGAGGAGTGCACTGTATCTGTCTAGACTTAACAGGTACCAAGGCTTCCTCAAAATCATTTTATCATGGCAGTGTCATGCAAAAAAATAACCCTACAAAAACCTTCTTGTCCGCCGTACCTTGACATGTGATATCTTCTTACAGAGCCGTCCCTCGATCATGCCTGGTTTGGCATCCACGATGAGGTCAGTGACCTCCCCGTGGCAGTGGTTCACTCCCAGGGAGATCGCTTTCTTCTTCAGGGCCATCAGCAGCAGCCAGGGGTCGAACCACCCTTCATTCTCCATACCTGAGGGGAAATCACAGTTATCTATTATAAAGTCAATGACCTAAATCAGATGTCTATCACCATGGTAACTGATAGTGTAGCAGACACCCTGTGGTGAGCCATCAACAGCAGCCAGGGGTCGAACCAGCCTTCATTCTCCATTCCTGAGGAAACATGAGTGAGTGAGTGTGTGAGTGAGTGAGTGAGTGAGTGAGTGAGTGAGTGAGTGAGTGAGTGTGTGAGTGAGTGAGTGTGTGAGTGTGTGAGTGAGTGAGTGAGTGTGTGTGTGAGTGATGAGTGAGTGAATGAGTGAGTGGCAGTGATGAGTGACTGAGTGAGTGATGAGTGAGTGAGAGTGTGAGTGAGTGTGTGAGTGAGTGATGAGTGAGTGAATGAGTGAGTGGCAGTGATGAGTGACTGTGAGTGAGTGAGTGAGAGTGTGAGTGAGTGAGTGAGTGAGTGAGTGAGTGAGTGTGAGTGAGTGAGTGAGTGAGTGAGTGAGTGAGTGAGTGAGTGAGTGAGTGAGTGAGTGAGTTCACTCCCAGAGAGATCGCTTTCTTCTTCAGAGCCATCAGCAGCAGCCAGGGGTCGAACCAGCCTTCATTCTCCATTCCTGAGGGAAAATCACAGTAACTGTTATATATTCATCCAGGACACAGTTAGATACAACAGACTACTTCCAAAGAATGGACAGGGACAAATGGCCAAAGAAGATCCTCACACAGATGTAGAGGGTCCAAACCCTTGTGGTCCCCCAAGAAGGAAATGGTCTGACAACATAAAGGAGGACCTCCATCACTTGAACTTAGATAACATCAACCCATAGAACAGAGGCAAATGGCAGGCTGCCATCAAGCCCCAGTATTGCAGTGCAAGAATGTCTAACCCTCGGAAGACAGGGAACAACAGACGTTAGACTGGATAGAGAGAGAGAGAGAGAGATCTACCTAGGTTGAAAAAAAAATGTTGTGTTTCCTGTTTCAATAAGAAAGAAATGATGCAAATAATGTACCTACCATAGTTTCCCAACTCTATCCCTTCAGTGTTGAGCCATGGGAATTTCACCTCTAGTTGTCTCTTGGTGAACAGCCTCACTTTGGCACCTAGTGCTCTATGTGCAGAATAATAGCATCTGTTTAGATATTACATCATGATTATGTCTATTCTCTTCATTCAGTCACAAATTACTTTAGTTATTGCAATCTGTACAAAAAAAACAATGGTCAAATGTACATGTATCACATGCATTCATCATCATCATATTCTTTATTGACACAACAAAAAAGTACAGGGACTTTGACGTATGGTCTTCTACAACTAAAAGATCTAACAAAGCTAAATACATGTTAAACCTTTATTGTTATCTCATACATATATTCTGTATGTCAGTGGCATCAATAAAGGTTTAACTATTCTCTCTAACATGTGGTCTCTAAGATTGAAACATTCTTTAATGTATTTTCTTATTTGAACTTACAAGAAACAAGATTCACAAGTCAAAACATAAATACTATATGACAGGCTAGCAGTTAATTGACACATACAGTGGTTACTCACATCTGTGTGTCGTGTGCTTGCTTCAGTTGTTCTGCCCCTTCTGCTGTTGCCAGAAACAAGTAGCCCTGAAAAACAGAAATTTTACAGATCAGAACAGAGTCAGAAATGGGATGCTTAAATTTCTTAAATAACCCTCATGTTTAATATAATGAATTGAAACTGGGATCAAGCTTTGATCTCTGAATGGTAAACCATGAAAATAAACCACCGAGACAAGCTTTGCATTTACAACACAAGGATAGAAATACTGTGTGCATATGCACCTTAAAATTGAGCTGGGGCTGTGCAGGTATTTTTGATGTCTACCTGCGCTTAACCTGCACTGATCCATGTATTGGGTTCATATATGCATGTAGGTGTATGTGGATTTTTATTTGCTGCATTGATGGTTTCCACCTATGAAATATAATGTGGCAATGGCTTCTACATGGTTTTTAGTGTAATCCATACTTCCAAAATTCACAACATTACAGTTCAAACTTGTTTCATAATGACTTCTACCAACACAGATGAACTTCCAAGATAAAGTCTGTATTCCTACCTGAGGGTTAAACTGCACGTCCGGTGGGTCTTCCTCGTAAACGCTGAGGTACTCTCGGATGTTTCGGATGAAGTGAGAAGAGAACATGGACATGTTGATGTTTTCGGGCAGGGTGAACTGTTGCCTGATGGACCCCACAGATAACACCGTGGACGCTCGCGTGTACTGTGGGTGGGAGAAAAGTCTGGTTTAGTATCCAGTGGTAGAAAATACTTTTTTCAGTGTTCTACAATATCCCAGAATGTCAACTCAAAATGAGCAGAAATCCAGTCAGAAGCTCTGAGGAAAGGGTCTGATAGACACTGAAACGTCAGCGCTAAGTTAAGAAATCTTGGTTGTGTAAAAGAAGCCTTTTTTTCAGTGTCCTGCAATATTGCAGAATGTCAAAATTTTGCTCTGCAGTTCGGAAATACTTTCTGCAAAGAAACACATGAGAGGAAAGGCTGTGGTTTAGTAACCGTATTCCTAAGTCCTAGATAAAAATGGTGTGTTTACTGTTGCCCAACCAACCCTAGAAAAAACTGGTGACCCCAGCCTTTTTTTGGGTGAGAGCCTGCAAGGGACATAAATTATTCGAGCTGATCAACCTCTTCTAGCTCCATGCATGATCTGACACTTGAGTGATGAAACATCTTACAGTTTATTTTCCAACATTGACATTGAAAACTTAAGTGTCCACAAGTTTTTCCTTTGTTATATAGAATTGTATAATTTGGATCTCTAGAGAGCCAAAGGATAACACTGTAGATGCTCGTAACACTGTAGATGCTCGGGTGTACTGTATGTGGGACGAAAGTCTACCGGCTCTTAAAACTTAGCGTACAGCATTGTCTGGACCTCATATATTCGTATACAGATACTTACAGGAGGATCCTTCTCGACCATGAGAACGTTGAGTCCGATTTTCCCGCGAGCTTTCCTGGGTACTTTCCGCATCAGCCAGGACCCCCCCATGCAGGCCCCCATATATACGTAATACAGGTACTTACGGAAGGATCCTTCTCGACCACGAGAACATTGAGTCCGATTTTCCCGCGAGCTTTCCTGGGTACTTTCCTCATGAGCCAGTAGGCAGTGGACCAGCCCATCACACCACCACCCATTATCACTATGTCGTAGTTGTTTATAGGCATGTTCGGGTTGTCCCAGCTGTAAACATAAGCAACAAAACAATGTAAGTTGAAACGAGCCCTTCTCTTTTCGATAAGTGCAACGGGCTATTTAACGTGCTCGGGGTGTGGGTCTCCCCAAACATCGTACAGTAGGTAGGTTCGAATCCTACCATGTCACCGATCTTGTGCCCTTAGGAAAGACACTTTACTTTCCTCACTTCGCTCAGGTGGAAATGAGTACCTAGCTTCGGTTGGGGACGAACATGATCTGTTCCCACATTTTCCATCCTACAAAAAAGCGAGAAGAAGTTGACCACTCTGTATTAGCTCAGTAACTATAACACTTTGTATTAGCCTGGTAATACATGTACTATTAGTACCCTTGTATATATGTTCCTTATGTATGTATGTATGTCTTAGTCAAGTAGTGTATCTTTTGTCTCCACTTTTCTACATACGTCTGTAACGTGTATGTTAAGTCTTGACCTGTACCTAGCCCGTCGTGGCATGAATGTACAATAAAGGTACTTCCTTTCATTTCATATATCTTGCTGTACTAAGCTTACCCGGCAGTGAACCCAGGGCCTGGTGTTATAGCCGTTTTCATCCGCTGTTTCGCCTTATCCCATCCTTCGTCAAAAATCTTCATGTACCCGGGAACAAACGTGCGTCTAAAAGTTCTTATAGCATTCATGATGTTTACTGGGGAGAGAAAAAAGGCTGGGGTAAAGAGAAGAGAAGTTAGAGAATCTCTGAAAACAACAACTTCGTCAGCTGTCACATGCCATAGTGACCTGCGGATGACCTGACCTCATATTTAGCTGACCGCGAAAATTTAAACGTTGCCTGAAAAAATTATAAAGACTTATGAGGGTAACCATAGCCAAATTTCTAAATGGTAAATAAAATGACATAATTATATTTATGTAAACACATTCTAAATATATTGGAAACAATTGTAGTTACCGTAAATTCATGACGAAAGGTTTACGGATACAGCATTTGCGTGAGGCATCATACAAAACGCAGCGAACACCAAACAAAGGGTCCTAACAGGGTCATAGCAAAGGGGAGGGGAGGGGGAGGGGCAGATTTTTTTAAAACAAGTTTGCCCCAAATTTTAGATGTTTTCTTCCGTAATGGACATGTGGCATATAGCGAAGAATGTAGGAAAATGTTAACAATAACACCATTCAACTATCTGAACTGTAGATGATCTATTAATGTACTCTACGCATCATAGACATATGCACCGCCGTGCTATTTTAGATGGAGGAGTGGGGACATCTAGCGGTTTGTGTTAGAACGACACCACACCTCAAGGCTCAATGCAGCCAAAATGTGGTAGCCTCTACCAGGCTTCGGGACGTGGCTAGAAGAGTAGAGATAGGTTCGATAAGTATATCGTAACGTTAACTTTACACGTAGAACTTCATGCTAGCAAATAGTCTTATATCACCACATTTTTCTTGTCACTGTGTCTGTTTGCAATTAGCCCTCGGGCATGAATTTGCAATAAACAACTCTAAAGTCTATGATAACATGCCAAGGAAGTTGGTCTGCTAGAATTTACAGTTTGCCGCACCCGAACTGTATTCTCTACTAAAATTTTTTGACCAATAAGAGAGCGGCTGCATTTACGAGAGAAACGAATTATCAGTTCAACCAATGACAGCTTGGTAATTAGAAGTTTGACCAATGAGAGAGCGGCTGCATTTCCGAATCCGTGAACTAGGTGTCATCAGCGGGATCTACCAACTACTGGTAGGGGGTGGGGAGAGGGCTGCGTGTTTTTTTAGTGTATAATATCGAGATAGAACAGCAAATACTGAACGCATTCAAAAGCTCTATCTACATTAAAACTTCAACTAACTGCACACGAATTCCTGGAGGATTTTGAAGTAGACATTTCCATTCTGGTACCTCATTTCTGTCATGAATGTTATTGAGCCAATATGAGGGTCTGCATGGGGGGTAGTGACTACGAATTTCGCAAAAATTTTCGACGCCCACATAGGAGTTAACGTTACATTAAATTCTCAGAGCTGATTACGACTTTACGCTTTTGGCTAATACTGATTACGAATTACGTTGATTTTTGGGGAGACTGCCCACGGATTACGAAGACTAAAAAGGCCTGATTACGCCTTACAAAAATCGGCATGCAGGCCCCCAAAATGCCAATCACTGAGTCAGCCGGTCCCGGTAATGTATGCGAGCCACTGGCCGCTTTTCCCGCCACAAGACTTATGGCGTTATATTTGAAACAACTCAGGCCAAACGCATTTATACTACTTTATTTAGACAGACAGTGTCAAATTAGTGAAGGTTTCTGTCATAGAATTGTATATTCTCGTGGTTATTCTTGTTTTTTTGTCCGATTCTGGTCCAGCCTCTTGGCTGATTCATCTGTCAATCAACGGTCGTCCGTAGTTACCCCTTAGCATCAAAGCATCAACCATTAACCATGGGGGTGTGTTTTAAAATTGTCATCCTGTTTGAGTTGAAAAACGTATCACAAAAGAGACTCACAAGATGTTATATCCTTTATGTATTTCTCTATATGTATGGCATTTGTTGATTTGTTTCAAAGAGTGGGGCAAAGAGGTTGAAATAACATTTGCTTCTACATTTCTACCGAGTTACCGAAATGTTACAGTCCTGACCAATCATAAAGCCAGGATTCTGATGGAAAATTCCGTCCAAACTTTTCCCACCATTCGTAAAGTTGAACCCACAGGACTAACAACCTGCGTACGGCCGAGGGATTACGAGCGCACATCGGCGGCACACAAGGTAAGCTTTTTCTCCTTTTTCTAGCCGTAGAATTACACTGGCTACCCACGTATTACCTTTTGTAGTGTTCGCAGAGAAATTGGCGTATGTAAGGATGACTTTTGAGAAGTTTTTCGTAGAATTTCTGTGAAATTTCTTTCATCTGCATGTGGCGCCCGGCAAGCTTGTCTGGAAATTGTACGTTGTCCGGTCCAAAACATTTCCAAATTCTTCGTTTTTTCGTGAATGTGGTACCATAGACTGAGTGTAACTGGAGTTTTCAACCGAGATTTTAGCAATTTTCTGTCATGAATGTTCTTGAGCCAAAAATGCCAATCAGTCGGTCCCGGCTGCTCCCGGTAATGTATGCTCATTCCCGGACCTTTTTTCCCGCCACAAGTCTTCTGGCGTTTATTTGAAACAACTGACGCCAAACGCATTTATAGTACTTCATTTAGACAGATAGTGTCAAATTAGTGAACGTTTCTGTCATAGAATTGTATATTTTCGTGATTTTTGTCGTTTGTTGGCGGATTTTTGTCAAGCCTCTCGGCTGATTTATCTGTCAATCAACTCGTCGCCCGTAGTTACTGGTAATTGTTTTGGTCGTAATTTCGCCGAAAATCGACGTTTTCGCATACAGTTACCTCAGAATCATCGTGAACATTGTTCTGAAATTTTTTAGTGGTACTCAGTGCTTCATATTTCTTCGTTTAAACTGGAAAATGTGATTTACCGTCCACACCGTGGCCGGTAATGTATGCAGACTCCCCGTGCCGCGGTTCCCGCCAGAAATCCTGTTGCGTTTTTTTAAAACAACTTAACCAACCGTGTTTATGTCATTTTATTTAGATAGACACTGTCAGATTAGTGACGGTTTCTGTCATGACAATGTATATTTTCATGGTTTTTGTTGGGTTTTTTTGTCCGATTTTGGTCCAGCCTCTCGGCTGATTTATCTGTCAATCACCGGTCGCCCGTAGTTACCGGTAAATGTTTTGTTTTTTTGGTAGTAATTTCGCCGAAAATCTACGTTTTCGCTTACATTTACCTCAGAATCATCGTGAACATTGTTCAGGAATTTATTAGTGTTACTCGGTGCTTCATACTTCTTCGTTTAAACTGGAAAATGTGATTTACCGTCCACACGGCCCATGATAATGTATGCCGAGTCGCGGTTCCCGCCAGAAATCCAAGCCTGTTGCGTTTTTTTAAACAACTTAAGCCGACCGTGTTTATACCATTTTCTTTACACAACGAGTGTCAAATTAGGGAGGGTTTCTGTCATAAAAATCTATATTTCCATGGTTAAAGTTGATTTTTGCTCGATTGTGGTCCAGCATGTATGTATGTATGTATGTATGTGCGTATGCTCGGTACCGGGCCACGATTCCCGCCATATGCGTCATTTGATACGTGTTTGTACACTTTATGTAAACAGCCAGTGTCAAATTAGCGAAGGTTTCTGTCATGAAATGTCTGTTTTTATTCTTATAGTTGCTTTTTGCCCGATTTTGGCCAAGCCTCTCGGCAGCTGATTTATCCGTCAATCACCGGTTTCCCGTAGTTACCGAAGATGTTTTGGTCATTATGAAAAACTTAAACTTTTCTCCAACTCAAAATTTGACTCCACCTCAAACATGTTTTGGTCATGTTTCGCGCCACGATAATATATGCATAGCCCTGACTCCGACCGCCAAAAGACCTGTAGCGTTACATGTAACAACTTTAGCCAAGCATATTCGGAGCAATTTATTTGAACTGCCGGTGTCAAATTGTTGACGTTTTCTTTCGCGAAATGGCAAATTTTAATGTTTCTTGTTTCTTTTTTTTACCAGCTAAACCTAGGTTTCCAGTCCAGCCGGCCGGCCAAAGCCGGAGTTTGGATGCCATGGCGTCAGAATTCCTCCAGCCAAGTGCGTTTACTGTAAATTTCACTATTTCTAGCTCTAGCATGATACTATGTACACTGTGACTGTGATTAGCGCAGTGTGTTGACTGACTTCGTGTCCATATATCGTAGAGTTGACTGATTCTGTGCCCGTAACGTAGCGTTAAGCCTTGTGTTTTTTGTTAAATCTGCAGGATGCACCGACGAATTTACGCACCCCTCTCGTATCGGGGTGACCCCGGTCTGTCACATTTAACTAACTACTAGTCTTTCCTTTTGCACAGGGCGACCCTGATGGCAGAAGATGGTACTGCAGCACTCAACAGGTTCTGGCTGAATCTGAACTCGAGGATTGGATTGTGGGACTCGTTCCTTTATACCAGATGTTTCCTGAAGGAAGCAAGCTTCACGAAGACGACCAGATGGGATTTTAATTTTTTTTACCGTCAAACATAAAGAGTAAGGGAGGGGGGCGTTGGGAGACTTTAATTACATGCAATCTTTAGTGTGAACAGTTTTGTAGTTTATGTAGGGAATGTTTGGACACGGTGTGCCTTGTTTTTACTTTTATGCAATATTCATGTCATGTTACTTAGTAATAGATAGAATTTTGGGGTGAAGGGATACAATTTCTGAGACTTATACTTGTAGCTAAGTAAGATTGTTACTTGTTAAGATTTAAGAGATTGTACCATTCTACCTAAATAAGTTGGAAAATTGAGAGCATGAAAGTGATTTTCTTGGTGTTAATTTTTGCACCTGTTTATGCCATGGCTTGCTCTCTGATGCTCACATGCACTTGACGTTTAGACTTATAGCTTTTAGCGAAGGTAAGGTAAACGTAGGGACCGTTAGGGAAGTTAGGGAACGTAGTTAGTAGTCTAAGTGTGTGCTGACACAGGGAGCAAAATCCTGGCCTGCAAAAAAAGATTGTTTTTGTATAATCACAAGGCACACCAAAAACTTAGCTAGTCGTCGATGTTCGAGAGGAGCACTTATGTATTGCTGTGGAGAGGACAAGCCAGACCGCCCAGCTGAGATGCCAGAGGTGAGCCATGTGGGGACTGCATGCTGTACTAACATGTATTTTTTCTCCCTTGACAAAATTTGGGGGTACCTACAAACTCACGTAGCACTCACGTTGGGTAGGGCCAAACCATAACTAACCTGTCCTTCCTTTACTCCGGCAACTTCTGCCATTTTATGTTTTTTGTCCCATACTAGGGAGGGGAAAGCCTGGTTACCGGGCTAATATTATCCGCAGAGTGTTTATCCTCTCGAGAAATAGGTCTAGTAACCGGGCTATGGGAAACCGGGGTCCTTCCGAAAGGGCGTTTTTTTCTCTTCTTCTTTAGTTTGACTTTGTATACAGATCCTGACGTTGTGACGCTCAGTCTTCATTCGAGGAAGGAAGCAAGTTTCGAAGCTAACGAAGACTACAAGACCAGATGAGATTTTTCTTTCTTCCCGGTAAATGTAACGAGTAAGGGTGGGCGACATTGAAAGACTTTAAGCCAGAGTTTATACTACATAGTATTACCTTGTCTGGTCTGAAAAGTTTAGTAGCAGCCAGAAGCAGGGTACGAGGGAGGGAGGGGGGATGGAGTAAATTTGTTACTAACTTCTCTTCCGAAAGGGTTTTTTTCTCTTCTTTAGTTTGACTTTGTATACAGATCCTGACGTTCATCGTTTGAAGCAGATCGTGGTCTTTACCATCCAAACTCCTTGCTGTGAGGCTCAGTCTTCATTCGAGGAAGGAAGCAAGATTCGACCAAGACTACAAGACCAGATGAGATTTTTCTTTCTTCCCGTTAAATGTAACGAGTAAGGGTGGGCGGCGTTGAAAGACTTTTAAGCCAGAGGTTATACTACATACCTTGTCTGGTCTAAACAGTTTAGTAGCACCCAGAAACAGGGTACGAAGGAGGGAGTAGGGAGGGGGGATGGAGTGAATTTGTTACTAACTTCTCTGTTGAAGTGTTTGCTTTTCCAGTAGACCCCACCTCTTCACGTTGCCAGAAGGACCATGACGGAAGCCAGCAGAACTTCATAGGCCAACATAATTGTCTTCAACTGATATTCATTCAGTCGAAGTGCCAGCCTGCCACGTCAGCCAGCTGCGTTAGCGATCTAGGTAAGTTGGAAGGGAGGCAGCTTTATATTACACAACAAATGTTTTGAATTTTCATGTTTGAATTGGTTTTATTTATTGAAGTGTAACAGTATAATACATGTGGATCACAGGCAGCTGTTGCTAGTGTTGTGTCCCACACATAGAATATTACAAACGTATACAAAAAATATAACTAGATCTGGTGCTTACCAATAAAAGTAGAATAACATTATGATACATCTAATCTTCCGTTACGTCTCAGATCTTTCCACATTCCTGTATGTTTCTTCCACCTCAAACAGCTGGCTCGAAAACGCTCTTCCTTTTGCACACAGACGCGCCCCCTGATAGCAGAAGATGGTACTGCAGCGCACCACGGGTTCTGGCTGAATCTGAACTGGAAGGATGCCCGGTTGCATGGAGGGACTCATTCCTGTATACCAGACGTCTCCTGAAGTCAGCATTCTTCACGAAGACGACTAGACCAGATAAGATTTATCTCTTTTTTTCCATCGTCAAACGTAAAGATAGAATAAGTGGGTGGGGGTGGGGGGGGCGGGATAGAGGATGTTTGTCTTGTCTGGTTTGAATAGTTTGGTAGTTTATATGTAGAGATTGTTTGGACGTCCAATGTACCCATGATTCGACGTCCATTTGCACATTTCGACCTGCGTCTTCAGCTTATGCTTTGCGTATTTTGATATTTGCCTGTTTGGATTCTTCCGTGCCAGCATTTTGCAACTGCTTTCTTATTTTGAACTTCATCTTTCCATTTTCCAAGATTTGCATTTGCGGATTTTGACCTTCATTTTTCCAATTTGGATTTGCGGATTTTGACGTTCATTTTTCCAATTTGGATTTGCGGATTTTGACCTTCATTTTTCAATTTGGATTTGCGGATTTTGACCTTCATTTTTTCCCATTTGGATTTGAATTTGCGGATTTTGACCTTCATTTTTCCCATTTGGATTTGCGGATTTTGACCTAAGTTTTTCCCATTTGGATTTGCGGATTTTTCATGACCTTCATTTTTCCCATTTGGATTTGCGGATTTTGACCTTCATTTTTCCCATTTGGATTTGCGGATTTTGACCTTCATTTTTTTCCCCATTTTGGATTTTGCGGATTTTTGAACTTTCATTTTTTCCCCATTTTGGGATTTTGTCGGGATTTTTTGAAACTTCATTTTTTCCCCATGCCCCATTTGG
>NW_017803257.1:102584-104034 GCF_001625305.1 Branchiostoma belcheri
TTGCATCACCTGATGCCACGTCATTCTCCCAAATAAGGGTAAAAGTAAGCATACTTAGTCAGACCAATTAAGGCATTATTTGCTATATTCATGATTTTTTAAAACAGTTATACACTGCGCGAAAATACAGTCTATACAGTACGGTCGAAATGGACGGGCAGGGAGAGGCTGTCCGGCCGCCTGTCTCCGGCCCCGACAGCCGCGGCCAGCAGAGTGGTTCACGCGGGCGTGTCCGCCACGGCAACGGCGCTTCTGACAAGCAGCGGGAAGACCAGGACACGTCTTCACACACGTACGAAAACGACGAGGAGGTGAAACGTTTCGCAACGTCTGCAGGTAACCGGCGCTTTTCATAGCTGCCTTTTACAGTGGATATTTGCTATTAACACCCCGTATCAAATTGCTGTCTAGCATTTAGGTATTTTTATTCCTTATATTTTTATTCCTTATATTTCATAATATAAATTGTTTTTCTTAATTCTGGCTCAGTCCTAATTATTTGACGATTAGGCGAAGACAAACACCGTGTCTTCCTGTATGAATTTTTTCCTCATTTCTCTCAGGTGTCAGACCCGAGCGGCAGCCTGAGTGTTATGGGCAATCGGACGAGGCTGCAAGAATTCACAACCCTATGTACGCCTCCAATGCAGGTAAATCATGTACAGAGTTATGATTTCGCTTGTCTTGTTATCTCCATGAAAAATGGAGGTATTGTTTTTGGCGCGTCTGTGTGTGTGTGTATGTGTGTGTGTGTGTGTGTGTTTCCGCACATTTGTTGTCAGCATAACTTCAGAACGCCTTTATAGATTGTGATGATATTTGGTATGCTGGTAGGTCTTAGGAAGCCGAAGGTCAAAGTCAAAAATGGTATGGCTTGAGATCTCCGAATTCTTGTTACTGGTTTTTCCGCAGATCACTACTTAAATTTTCTTCACTTGTCTCAGGCACCACACCCATGCAGCAGCCTCAGTCACTGCGATCACGTGCGGACGCCGCTACCAGAATACCCAACCCTATGCTCTCCTCCAATGCAGGTAAATTGATTACGATCTTCGTTTTATTTTTTTCATCTTCTACCTTGTATTAAACTCCTCAAATTATCCAAGGATGGTTGCCTTTAAATTTCAGTTGTTTTGTCTCATTCACAGGCACGCGACAGCCACTGTCGCATCAGTGGCGATCACTTGCGAACGCCGCTGCAAAAATGTTCAACCCTATGTACGCATTTAGCTCAGGTATTATTATTATTATTATTATTTTTTTTTTAATCTTCAAAGACACCTGGGCAGCTCCTTCAGCCAAAGCTGATTTCCAAGGAGGCCCAGGGGGGTACAATAAGTAAAAGAATAATAAATTATACAAAGTACATAACAAAAGATGTAAATGAAATCAATATAACTGGAAGTTATACATAAATAAATGAATAATACGAAGTTCAACATGAACTGAG
>NW_017803257.1:105041-117924 GCF_001625305.1 Branchiostoma belcheri
AATCGATTTTCGTTCAAAATGATTGGAGGTCAGAGGTCGTCTTTAAAGCTGCCTTGAAGTGTTTTAAGGTTTGAATCTGCCTTACTTCAGCTGGTAGTCTATTGAAGTACTTTGCACCCGTGTAAGCGAAGGCTCGCTGACCAGTTGAGGTTTTGTATTTTGGTAAGTGTAGTTTAGTAGTCTGTCTGGTGTGATATGTATGAAGATTATAATTGTGCAAGAAAGTAGAGGATAGGTATGTGGGCATCAAGCCATTCAGACATTTAAATACTGTTACACACACATGTTCAAATCTTCTTTCCGTCAGGTGTTTCCAGGTTAGCATCTGGTGGAGGCTGTCAGTGCTTCTCTCACGTAGTCTTCTTTGCAGCACTACTCTGGCAGCTCTGTTCTGTAGAATTTGAAGCTGCCTCTGCTTGAGGGCTCCACATCCCTCCCACACCGTATCGCAATAATCGAAGATGGGCAATATCATGGCTTTATACAACATATCAGCAATGTTAAGGGTTAGGCAAGGTCTAAGGCGTTTCATTAGCCCAATTCTCTGTGCTACCTTGCCACAAACCTTGTCTACATGTTCATTAAATGATAGATTACAATACAATACAAAAGGTAAATCGTTTATAGTCCCTATTTTGTTCGTTTTGTATGTTGTAGGGCCAATATTATTCAATCATGACTATATTACGTCCGTTTGTTTTCTCGCCCAGCCGACCCACCTAAGGACCAGCCCCAGACTGATCACCAGGCACGTGCGAACGACGCTGAAAACACACCCGAAGTCACGTACGCCACCATACCAGGTAAAATGTTTTAAGTTTGTCTCTTTTCTTGCATCCTGTTTTTTCATTGCTTTGTGACTGTAACCTCACTAAAGCTGAGGGTTTCTTTTAAGTAGTTGATTGGCCTGTGATACTATTCGCGTATTTGGGTAGGTTTTTGTTGAGAACGATCTAAAATAGTTTGTCAAGATGACTCCACAGTTGTATCAAAAGCATTATTTTTTAAGCATGAAAGAAACCACTGTAAACAAGCATGCAGGTCTATTTCTTCACCTTTTAATGCTGAGATTTCATTTCCAACCCGGGGTCCGAAATGAAAAGATCAACAGGTTATATCAACAGTTTACGCAAATAGTGCTTTATTGTTCGGGTATACCCCTATGTTTTTCGTTTTGTATGTTAAAGGCCAAATATTTTCTTATAAATGACTATATAACATCTTTGTTTTTTCGCCCAGACGACCCACCCATGGACCAACCCCAGACTGATCACCAGGGACGTGCGAACGACGCTGAAAACACACCGGACGTCTCGCATGCCTCCATACCAGGTAAAAAGATTTTAAGTTCCTCTCTTTTCTGGCATTTTGGTTTTTGAGGGTTACTTCTTCAACACCCCTAAATTCTTGTACGCTACCAAACCAGGTACAACGCTTTAATAATGTAGAACAAACCATCATTGACAAGATACGCACTAGAAGGCTCAGATGGTGTGGGCAGGTGATGCGAAGACCAGCAAACACCTTAGTTTATAAGGCATACCACCAGGAGTTCAAAAACGCTAGACCACCCAAGAGGTGGAAAGACCAGATCCAGAGTGACACAGGGCTTACCCTAAAAGAAGCAGAGACTATCATGCGGCTAGCATGCTCTTGATAGTGCTGGCTGGAGGAACCTGACGGAATGGAGCAAGGGGCTAGTACCTGGCCTGTGCAGATAGGCAGGGTAGGCAGGATACTTGCTCAGTCCTATTCCTATTTAGCTGACTATTAGGCGAAGTTAAACAGCATGTCTTCCTGTATGAATTTTTCTCAATTTCTCTCAGGTGTTAGACCCATGCGGGGGTCTGACTCTTATTGGCGATCACGCTTTAAATATTCATGAATAATGAGAAAATCCTTTAATCTAATTGCTTATTATAATGGAAATTTTATACATATAGCATATGTATGGCAGTTGGAACATTAACAGACACCAAATATGCAAATGAGGATCTGATTTACACAATATATCATTTTACCCTAGTGGTCAATTATGGGTATTTCTTACTCATCACATTTGTAAATTTGTTCAAACTGAGAATCAATATGGCATTGCGTAAATGTTGACGTAAACCAGAACCTGAGCGGAGTATTTTTCCTACCAGATCGCGCATATCCGGGTGGAGCGAGCGGCCGCCGTGGTGTCTGTAGCTTCCTATACGCTCGCCGCAGCTGTGTGGCCGCCGGCATCGCCGTGCTACTGGGTCTCGTCGCCGTGGGACTCGCCCCTCTGACGTTCAGCAACAAACAGGTAACAGTCTTGTACCACAAAGCCTGTAGTCCAACAGTTTTGTCTGATTCTCATTTTGCTTTTTAAGAGGGTACAAAAACTAATTTGCCGCTTTTTTGGTATGTTTGCCACTTACATTTGATTTGGTATTCTGACGTACGTAAATACGTTTGTAGGAAATATCTCATTTGTCGACAACTGTGAAACTCGACCAAGACGACATACGACAACTGTACGCCAATGTTGACGCCTTAAAACGCGACCAAGACGCCTTGAAGCGCGACCAAGACAACATTTCCGCCACTGTTGACGCATGGAAACGCAACCGAAACGTCCTAAAACGCGACCAAGACAACATGAGCAAACTGCCCGCCACGGTTGACGCATTAAAATGCGACCAAGACAACATTTCCACCACTGTTGACGCCTTGAAACGCGACCAAGACGACTTCCGGCGACTGTCCGCCACTGTTGACGCCTTGAAGCGCGACCAAGACACCTTGCGCCGACTGTCCGCCACTGTTGACGCCTTGAAACGCGACCAAGACGACTTTCGCCGACTGTCTGCCACTGTTGACGCCTTGAAACTCGACCAAGCCGACATGTCCGCCACTGTTGACGCCTTGAAACGCGACCAAGACACCTTGCGCCGACTGTCCACCACTGTTGACGCCTTGAAGCGCGAGCAAGACGACATGTCCGCCACTGTTGACGCCCTGAAGAGCGACCAAGACGCCTTGAAGCGCGAGCAAGACGACATGTCCGCCACTGTTGACACCTTGAAAAACATCCAAGACGACATGTCCACCACTGTTGACGCCTTGAAGAGCGGCCAAGACGGCATGTCCAACACTGTTGACGCCTTGAAGCGCGACCAGGACGGCATGTCCACCACTGTTGACGCCTTGAAGCGTGAGCAAGACAACTTGCGCCAACTGTGCACCACTGCTGACGCCGCAAAACGCGACAACAAGCGAAGCCAAACCGCCACCCCGGAGAAGCGTCTTCACGAGAAGACTTTAGGTACATTATTTTTTTAGCTCTTATGTTGGCTCTTGATGTTTGTCTTTTTGCCACTACTGATAGGTGGATAAGAAGTACAACTTGGTACGACTGTGTGTGTGTGTGTGTGTGAGTGAGTGTGTGTGTGTGTGTGTGTGTATTTGTGTGTACGTGTGTGTGTGTGTGCGCGTGTGTATTTGTGTGTGTGCACGTACATGTATGACTGTGTGTTTCTGTGTATGTGCGTTTGTCTGTGTGTGTGTGTGTGTGTGTGTCGGGGGTGTTGCCTTTTAAGCACTGCGGTCACAACCTGTAAACAACCCGGGCATGTTTTTAATACAAAACTTGTTTTTCAGCATCTTGTCTCGAAGGGTACACCAAGTGGCGTGGAATCTGCTACAAGGTTTTCAACACACTGAAGACCTTCATCGAAGCGGCGGGGCCTGTCGTGCAGACGGCGGCACCCTCGCCATGCCCCGAGACGCTGACACCAACGCCTTCCTCATATCTCTGTACAACTCCGTGAGCGACGACCGAGGCTTCTGGATCGGCCTGCACGATCAGCGCATAGAGGGAAGGTTTGAGTGGGTGGACGGTTCTGCACTTGGGCCGTACAGCTCCTGGGCTCCGGGAGAACCGAACAACGTGGATCAAGATTGCGTCGCTTACCTCGTACACCCATCCGCATCACCGAAAGGCAAAGACAAGTGGTTCGACCAACCATGCCGCTCTCAGCATTACTACATATGCCAAGCTGCTCCAGGTACTTATTTTATCTGCACCATTTCCTGAAACCCTTCCGTACAGTAAACATGACACAGCTTAAGAACCATTAGAATAAGCGGCGGACAATCATCTTTTCTGTCACAAACCATGCCTGATTAAACTATTCCACAGCCTGATAATTCTTTCTTATGTTTTTTTTTTTGTGTTTTTCAGGTTGTCCATAGGCGACAGGCGGGAGTCTCACCACTACTGTACATCGGCTTTCTGACTATCCGCAGTCAAACTAACCAGTACAACGTAAGACCGGGAATTATACCTTTGGTTTAGATCGTTTTTTCCCAAATGTTCCTACAAGTTTAATCTACACAGTAGAAATTCTGAATGGAAACAAGCAGTACTTGTACAATGGTAGTCACGCTTGTTTCCATATGAAACATCGTATACTTATTTAGACAAAGCAAAGCACACAATGTCCTTCTGAAGGCAGAATTATATGAAGTCTACTTAGGAAAACAATTTAACATATAAATTTACCTGAATATCTATTAAAGGTAGCAGGTTTAGGAATGGGGATTCTGTCGTAAATGTAGAGTTATTACTTTTATTACTATTGTGACTTGGCACGAAAAAATGTACAGGCACATAATTTCCTTCTGGTGGCAGAATCATATCAGTTTTTGACGGTAGCATGTTTACGTATTCTTATTTAGACATGGTACGCAATGTCCGTCGTTGACGGAATCATATCAAGTTTACGTGGCGAAAATAAGGGCAGCATTTAGATGTAACTTTTCTGGAATATTTTAACGGTAGCAGGCTTGGAACTGGTGGAAGTAGACTCTGTGCCAAAAGAAATTAATATTTTATTTTTTTTATTACTTAAATTATTATGACTTATGACGATACAGAGTACGATGTCTTTCTGATGACAGAATCATATCAAGTTTTTTTTTTTTGAAAATGGCAAAACTCGAGTTGAGTGAATTTGGGAGACAACAACTTGAGCTAGTGTTAAAAAAAGATGGTATTTCACAGAGGTAGACGATGTGCCAATAGAACATTTGGAGTTTTATTACTTATTACTTTTTAGACAAGACAAACAATGTCCTTCTGATGGCAGAATCATATCAAGTTTACTTTAGATGTAAGTTTTCCCGAATATATGGAGGATACAAGTTTAGGAATGGTGATTCTGTCGTACATGTAGAAGTAGAGGGTGTGCCAAAAGAATATTCATATGTTAATTGCTTTTATTACTCTTATCATCATTACTACTTATACAGGCACACAATGTCCTACTCATGTCAGAATTGTATCAAGTTTACTTGGTGAACAATTGGCAACACTGAAAGTGAGTGAAGTTGGTAGAAAACAACTGGAGATCTGTCACGTTAATCTGTACAAGTGCACTTGCACTGATGAAAGGTGTCGGATGTACACCTCAAACGTCTAATGATGAAAAATCCATCCGGTTTGAGAAGACTAAACTACTTAATTATTAAGTTCAGTAATGTCTATTCCACAATAGAAGTAGACAATAGAATGTTTATTGCTTTTATTACTCTTATTGTTATTGTTACGTATTACACACTTATTGTGATACAGTGTACAGGCACTCAATGTCCTTCTGATGTCAGAATTGTATCAAGTTTACTTGGTGAACAATGGCCAACACTGAAAGTGTCTAAGTGAAGTTTGGTAGAAAACAACATGGAGCAAGGCTTAAGTAGAAATGATGGTTCTGTCACTGTAACAATGCAAAAGTTTAATACAATTAGACTTAAACAATGTAATAATTCAATACCACTGTAAGAATTAAGACTTAAACAATGTGACAGTATAATACCACTGTAAAGAATCAAGACTTTAACAATGTAACAGTTTAACACCACTGTAACAACCAAGACTGTAACAATGTAACAGTTTAATATTACTGTAACAATCAAGACTGTAACAATGTAACAGTTTAATACCACTGTAACAATCATGACTGTAACAATGTAACAGTTTAATACCATTGTAACAACCAAGACTGTAACAATGTAACAGTTTAATATCACTGTAACAATCAAGACTTTAACAATGTAACAGTTTAATACCACTGTAACACTCAAGACTGTAACAATGTAACAGTTTAATACCACTGTAACAATCAAGACTGTAACAATGTAACAGTTTAATACCACTGTAACAATCATGACTGTAACAATGTAACAGTTTAATACCACTGTAACAACCAAGACTGTAACAATGTAACAGTTTAATATCACTGTTACAATCAAGACTGTAACAATGTAACAGTTTAATACCATTGTAACAATCAAGACTTTAACAATGTAACAGTTTAATACCACTGTAACAACCAAGACTGTAACAATGTAACAGTTTAATACCATTGTAACAATCAAGACTTTAACAATGTAACAGTTTAATACCACTGTAACAATCAAGACTGTAACAATGTAACAGTTTAATACCATTGTAACAATCAAAACTGTAACTATGTAACGGTGATAGCAAAGAATACAGGAAAATGTATGCAGCACCCTTCAAAGATCTGCTTGATAGATGATTTCACTGTCGATACCATGTACCGACGTGTGTTTTTAGATGTAGGGGGACACCTAGCGGTTTGTTTTAGAACAACATGGTTTCTAGCATCCAAAAAGTGGTCGAACATTAGAGTATTTACAGATACTGAGATAGTGTTCACCAGACTCATTTGCAGGCTAAATTAATAGTAGAAATCGACCTAAAAAGGGGATATCATTGGCCAGAGGAGTTGGCCGGCCAGAAAGGGTCTTTCTGCCTGCACGTGGACATAGACCTTAGCCTTGGATGGGTTTCTGTATATAATATCCTTGGGAACATGCTTATCCTGAAAACAGTCTGGCACCCAGGCTAGAAAGTTGGCCCTGGAGCTGAGAAATTGGCCTTTATTAGGCCTGGAAACAGTCTGGCACCCAGGCTACCATGTTGACCCTGGAGTCTAGAAATTGGCCTGTACAGTGTAGGCCCTGGAAGCAGTGTGACATCCAGGCTAGCCCTGAAGCCAAGAAATATGCCTGTGTAGACACTGGAAGCAGTCTGGCACAGAGGGTAGCTAGCATGTTGACCCTGGAGACGAGAAATTGGCCTGTGTAGGCCCACACACCCAAGAAAAAGTCTGGCACCCAGGCTAACATGTAGGCCCTGGAGCCGAATAGACCCTGGAAACAGTCCGGCACCCAGGCTAACATGTTGGCCTTGGAGCCGAGAACTTGGCGGCCCTTGGCCTGTACAGTGTAGGCCCTGGAAACAATCTTGCTACATAGATCTGAAAAGAAAGCTTTAGGTGGTAGTTCTATAGCTATTGGACATTTAACAAATCATTAATAGATATGATACCTGTCCTGAGTCTTCGGGGCCTTATGGTTTGCACTAGGAATTCTGGCGGATTTCTGAACGTGTCCGCGCGATTTACTGTGCGTTATAGATGTTCCACTCTGACCTCGCCAATTAAACACCTCCAGAGATTTATTGTCGTCTGTTAAGGCTGTGCCGGAAACAATTTGTAAGGGGCGATTCGTTACTGCTTCTGGGAGAGTGTTGTCTGACCCAGATCCATACGTGTTATCGACGTTTGTTTTCGTTCCAAAGATGTCATAAAAAGTTGACAGTTCTTTTTTTTCCTTTTTCAAGAATTGCTAGTTATCAATACGTGTTATTCATTGCGTTTCTTGCTTCGATTTTTTTTCGTTTATTAAAGAAAAGTTACATGTAGATACATACAAAGAAAACCTTGTGGCAAGCCCCCCTAATACAGAATCTGATATAATAATTCATACTTGAAGTGTAACAGGTTACAAAGAATGTTCGTCTCGAATATTATCACTGACACACTGTTAAAGATGACACATTTTGCATATAATAAACATTGATTCAAGTGTCTATTCTTTTCCTGCATTTTCAATTAATTTTACCGTAATTATATCCGTTTTCGTTAGTACAAAATGTTTCTTGCTTTGAGGAAACGGCTGAATCAGGCCGACTCGGATATACAGGTTAGCGGTTACGCGATCCACCTGCGACCTGACAGGATATACGCTTTACAAATAGCTGTAATTTCACCCTTGACTACTCCTGGGTTTGCGAACGGTCTAGCCTCCATAGCATGCCAAAATCTGGGGGGTTTGGGGGGGTGTTCATTATCTTTGGGAGCTTATATGTGCTATTTTCTGATTGCATATAGACAACATAGCCGGCAAGGTTGAATTATCACCATTTTTAGAACTAGGCTAATCAGAAAACAGCCGAAGACCAAAAAACCCCCAGTTCTAGACGACTGCTACGGAGGCTACGAACGGTCCCTGTCGACATTGGCTCCGCGTAAGCAGTCGGTTACTCACCATCAGGTTCCTATTAGGCCACACCAGGTAACTTTTATGAATGACGTTCACTGGATACCCCAAATCTAATGCGAGAGCGCGAAATAAACAAGAATGGCCGAAATACAAGATGCCTAGACTTGTAATATACACGACAAATGTTAGGACACAAATTGAACGTAACAACCAGCAAGTCTTTTATTCGTCGTGGAAACAGCAATATATCAGTGAAACAGCGGTTTCGTCCTGTACTGTTTCTTACCTTCATCACATCTTCCAATCTCGCGATTTGTGTCACTATCGTGACTCTTTGGTCATTGATATAGGAAGCAGTTTTTTTCTAGGAACAGGCCAAAATCAATGCGCGCGTGGATGCCATCCACACAAATGACATGCTGTGGCCTTACCCACTCCCAGGCGGAGCGGCAGCCTATAGGCGGGCAGCCCGCCGCCCCTCGGGGTCACGTCGGGTCATCCGGCAGCCAAGACGTCTCAGATTTACACAACAAGAATCTCAGATGTTCTCATTCTGACGTCCGGCGGCCGGCTGGCGGGCACGTAGCGGCAGCATCCTGATATCCCGTCTCCCTGACCGTCCGTCGTTTGTCAGTCAGGACGTGTCCGACGCACCTTTAGTAGCACCCCCTCACACACACACAAGATGTCCAAACCTCAGATGAACGGCTTCGCGAACGGGTTCTCGGCTCCCGGCTCCGTGCACGGAACTGCGGCGGCCGGCCCCAGGCTCCGCTGCGGGATCTGCCAGCAGAAGTTCTCGGACCCGCGCGTGCTGCCCTGCCTCCACTCCTTCTGCTCCGCCTGCCTCCGCACCATCGAGCCCTACGCCGTCGGCGGCGCCGCGGACGACCGCGACTCCGGCTCCATGTCGGTCCTGAACGGCTCCAGCTTCTCCCTCTCCGTGAAGGGCCGCGACACCACGACAATCCTCTGCCCCTCCTGTGACATCGAGGTGGACATCCCGAAGAACGGCGTGGAGGAACTACCTTCGGATTTCATCATCAACAACGAGCTGGTGATCGCGTCTCTGAACCAGGAGGCGGAGCAGATTCTGTGCGGGCTGTGCACGGACGGGGTGGAGGGCGGCCAGAGTCGCGCCATCGCGCGCTGCTTCGAGTGCTCGGTGAACCTGTGCGGCTTCTGCGTGCAGGCCCACAGGCGACAGAAGAAGACGTCGGTGCACAACGTGCTGACGCTGGACGAGGCGAGACAGAAGGGCGTGGGGAGGGTCAGCCAGCCCGTCGTCTGCGCCGTGCACCCCACAGAGGAACTCCGACTCTTCTGCCAGGTCAGAAATTCTACTAGATTACCGTTCATGCCCGTAGCCAGGATTTTGAATTGGGGTTGGGACGGGGGGGGGGGTCGTTCCCACTGTCTGAGGGATGAGCGAGCGCTGTAGGCGCGAGGCGAGCGACGAAGGAGCAGGGTTTGTAAAATTTAACAAAGTTCTGAAATGGTATTTTCTGCGTTTTTGAGAGGATTTCAAAGGAAAAAATCAGACATAACTTTTTATTCAATGACAAAGTGAGTATTTCTTCTACGATTCCAGCCCCGCTGGTGATAGTTATACATTTTGTACCTGCAGTTGTCTAGCTGGTGATAGTTATAATTGTAGTAGGCTTTTGAAGTTATTTAATTTCTTCTGCCAGGTTAAAAATTGTACTATATTACTATATGTTCTCCCAACCTGATGGAACTATTTCATTTTCGGGACTCCTGTATGTAGTACACGCAGGTGTTAGCTATACTAGAACTTGTCACTGGGCCCTTGAACTTTTTCCACTCCTTCTGAGGCTGTTAGTCTCCGAGGCGCGTCACGTCTTTCGACCCGCAGACTTTGCGAGAATTCCCCAGACCGCCGCTCGTCCCACGGAGACTTCGGAGCGATTGTTCTTTGTGTTCAGACCTCCGCACGCAGCACATGTTCTGTCCTACATATAAGGCCAGCATACAGACGGTCACCTGGGGCTAATAATTAAACCAACACTGAGCAGGGAATTGAAACATCAAAATCTGTGCTAGCGGACACATAGCTGATCTTTGTCTTTTCGCTTTTTTTCATCAAAAAGTAGCATGCCTCAATTACTTGATTATTGAACAAAAAATCTGTGCTATAGATACACATCCTAATCTTGATATCTTGGTCTTCGCGCTTTTTTCATCAAACAGTAGCATGTCACAACTGCTGAATTATTTCACTTTTAGTTGTAGAGTTCTGACCTATATACAAGACCATAGCCCAGAGAATGAACCCGCAAACTGACAGGCGATAAAAAACATTTTCCCAGTGAGGACAGCCTTTCTACTTATGTATCTGTTATTCCGGGGGAGGGGGCGTAACACATTTCTGAAACATCTACAAGTTTTATAAGGAACTCCCGAATTATACGTCACAGAAACCAAAGAATTACAAAAGAAAAGGAAAGGCCATGTCATCTGGGACTAATAATTATACCAACACTGCGAAGGGAATTGAAACATCAAAATTTGTGCTGATGGACACACAGCTAATCTTGGTCTTCGCGCTTTTTTTTCATCAAAAAGTAGCATGTCACAATTACTGGATTATTTAATGAACTCTTAGTAGTAGAGTTCTCCGCCTAATAGCTTTCACACTGACGATCTCTGGTTAACCGGTTATAACTTTTGAATGATGTTGTCAATGTGAAAGCTATTACCGGTAGGCGGATTGACTTGGCTGGACCCCACGTAACAAGAAACTGCAGCCGAGACGAACTGACAACCGCGCAGCTAGAAACCTGCCAAAGGAGTTTATGACGAACTAACTTCGACGTACGCTTTTGTGGTAACGTGGCTTCTTTTGGCTGCTCTTTTTAAACCGTTGCTGAGGACAGAAGTAAAACAGATGTTTAATTACATGATGGAAACTTGATACATGTAGTTATTCATAAGTAATTTCCCATTTTGCTCCGTGGCAGTCCCCTTATATTCATCCGTTGCCAATTCAAACATGTTGTCGTTTAACCAACAATTCATCGCCGCAACAAAACGCTTTCAAAAACATAATTTTCCTTCAATATGTTGCACTGTGTCCTACCTTTTCACTGTAAGGTAAGTATAAATAAGTTATAAATAAAGGTTCATTGAACCATGACGGGGGCCGACATCGTCTACCAGATACCTTTGACCCAGTGTTGACGTCACACTTCAAAGAAGCCACGTGACATGCTTTACTTGGTCAGTCTACTGAGGAAGACCAGAGTGACTGGTCGAAAGCTCTAGTTGAGAGAACTTTTTTTGTGTTGGACCAAAAGTTTTAACTAAACATGTGTTATGATGTGTAACTACCAACACAAATGAACTTTCATGATAGAATAAATAAAATAATAGTTCATTGCTGTTTTGTGTCCGTGCAGACCTGTGACAAGCTGGTTTGCCGATACTTGAGTGTAATTGCCCAGTTTTCTTAGGCTGTATATTATAGCTAATATAATGTAATTGACGTAATGCTGTACTGTGTCCGTGCAGACCTGTGATAAGCTTGTGTGCCGGGACTGCTGCCTGGCGGAGCACAGAGAACATGAGTGCGCCTTCGTGTCGACCATCAGCGACAAGCACACGTCGGTGATGCGCGACCTGCTGAACCAGACGGAGCCGAACCTGGACATCCTCCGCAAGGCGCTGGACGGCATCGCAGCCATGAGCCTGGCCGTGAGAGACCGGGCAGAGAAGGTCGCCAGCGAGGTACAGGCATTACACAATTCCTTACCTCACATGTATCTGTAATGTATCTGTAATGATGAAAAAAAGATAAAATTCTTCATGAAAATTGGTTTTTAATTCAGTTTCACAACTGCGATAAATTAATAAAGCCATATTGTGTTCAGTGTTAAAACTTTAGATCCAACACAAAAAGTTCTCTCACGTAGAGCTTTCCATCAGTGCCACGTGACAAGCCTCACTGGGTCAGTCTACTGAGGAAGACTAAAGTAACTGGTCGAAAGCTCTAGGTGAAAGAACTTTTTGTGTTGGATCGAAAGTTTTAATACTTAACATGTAACTACCAACACAGATGAACTTTCATGAAAGTCAAATTGTATTGTATTGTATTTTATTGAGGTTCACCAGTACACGGACTCGTACGTGAAGGCGTTGTTGATGCACCGCGACGCTCTGTTGGACCGGATCGACCAGCTTCGCGAGGCGAAGGAGCGGAACCTGCGGATGCACCGGGTCCAACTGGAGGCCATCCTGGCAGACTTCTCCACCGCCTGCGACTTCACCTCCAAGGCACTGCAGGAAGGCAGCGACGTGGAGCTGCTGATGGTGAAGCCGGTGGTGATGAAGCGGCTACAGGAGCTGAACCACATGAAGTATAACGTCAAGCCGAAGGAGGATGACTTCATGAAGTTTTACCCCAAACAGCCGGCAGGCATGTGCAACGGGTTTGAGGTGTTCGGCGGGATCTCGGCCAAGAGTGTGGATCCCGGCAAGTCCACTGCCAAGGGCGAAGGTAGGGCAATGATTTTTTATATAT
>NW_017803257.1:117944-125940 GCF_001625305.1 Branchiostoma belcheri
ATATGCAAGTTTGTACAAATGTCATCTGACTGTTACCAGGACCAGTATGTAGGCTAGCTCCTCGGCTCCAGGGCTAGCCTCTGGCAACAGCCTGGCACCCAGGCTAGCCCTGGAGCCGAGGAGCAGGCTCAGTACAGGCTACAGGCCGAGGATCAGTACAGGCTAGCTTCTCGGCGCCAGGACCAACATATCTCCTAGGAAAAAAACACCACAGACCCCCTCAGAGCAACATGCTTCTCAGGGTCTAACTGGGACTTGCCTATCTATTGGTCAACAGTCCGGTACCCAGGCGACTGATACTATGCGCCTCAGTTTGCCACAACCTCAGCAAAGTTTTGCCTCTCAGAATTCTGTGATGGACGACGACTGATTAGTTTTGCAGAGACCCACTCCCAGACCGTGCCTCACAGTTGTCCCAATTTGTTTCTCCCAACCTTTTCGTTTTTCTCTAACGAACTACATGAAGGGCACATGTTCAGAGGCTGACTTCAACATGTGCGTAGGTTTGCAATTCGCTTAAAAGTGTGTCAAAGGTCAATTATCTTTCCGCCTTCTCAATTATTTTGCCATAATAATTTCCAGTTCAGGCTTTTTTCTTTGCCCACGGGGGGGCTTTCCTTCATAATAACGTGTCAAAGGCCGGCTATCTCTTTATCCAACATGTTTGCGCTAATAATTTCCAGAGGAACGCTTTAGTTTTGCCCGTAGGGGTCGTTATCACATGTCAAAGTGTTTGAGACCAGTTATATCTTTTTTATCCCCGCTGAGGTTTTGTGATAATAATTTCCAGGACATGCAGCTTTCTTGTACCCCCAAGAGTCTTAAACGTTATTTCAGAGAGTCAAGGTTCAGTGATGTTTTTCTCCATCGATATCCTTGATAATAATTACCAGCATCGGGGTCTTTAGTGACCCACAGGGATCTTTTCTTTACCCTTATGTCAAATGTACGTTCATGGATAAGCGGAGACTATCCAGACCCGTGTCTGATCTAAACCAGTAACCCATTCAGGCATAGAAACAGATACGTTAGGCCAGGAAGAAAACGTTACTATGTTTCCTCCCTCTCTCTGCTTGGAGGTTACCCTTTACTGAGAGTTCTACTTGCGGTCCGGTGTTGTCTATATGCGGACTTGGCTTGTGTACGTCCACAACCAGCCTCTGGTGTTTCTTCTTCTTCTTTCATACTGCAATAGCAATTGTATTATTAGCTGCAATAGCAATTGTATTATTAGCAGCTGCACATGTGATAATTACAAACCCAGTGACCGGTACAAATAAAACTAAAGGGAAAATAAAGATGAGGCCACAAAGGAACATATATAACTGATCCTGTGCGTGTAAAAGAAAAGACAAGTGAATTTAGTGCGTTAGTGATATGTAAATATGCAGCAGGGTCCTCGCCAGTCCAGTTTTGAACTGGTTGAGAGACCCCGCCTCCGCCACACCAGGCTCAAGTTCGTTCTACTCTTTGATGGTACGTGTTTAATCGCGTATACCGGTATCACCTGATGCTGAGGTCACATTTCCAAACCGGGGCCCGGCCGGACAGTCTTATGGAACGAAAAGTGTGACATTTAAGACAATAAAGCAGAAAAAGTTGAAAAAAATTAAAGATGGGCATTATTTGCGTATATTTGTTATATGAATTGTTGATATTTCGTTAATCGAAACAGCCTGGCCGGGCCCCGGTTTAAAAATATGACCTCGGCATAAAGCGGCCGCATGTGAGACGAGTTACCATGGCAACTTGACCACGCCCACCGACATCTGGACCGATTTCTCCAGGCTGGATTCTTGGGCAGAGAAGGTCGGCAGAAGGTTGCAGCAACTTGTTCCAGAAACATATTTCATTTCACCAACCCCATTCCAGAAATACGTGAATGTGCTCACTCAGTGTGTTGCCTGTCGCTGTGTGGATTTTTGGAGAGCCATTTGTTTTGTCACCGGCAAGTGTCTGGTTATAAGAACACATTTTCAAGACACATTTTTCCACGAAAATGTGTTCTTTGGGAAAGAGATTCATCTGAAATAACGTTTTCCAACAAGAGTAAACGTTACCTTCGTCTGTTGTCTTAGCTTAGATTTTTCAAGGGAGACAGAAAAAGCTAGCGCTGGGATCAGGATTGGGGAAATGTGTTGATTGACCGAAAAAAACATGTACTATATATTTACAACGTTATGGGGTTGAATTTTATAGTTCATACACATTTGTAAAAGCATGAACGTAGTAGCATGGTTGTGAGAGGCATATTTCGGGCAATGATGTTACAAACAACATACTAAACCATACCTTTTTATGTCTAAACCATAGCTTCTTATGTCTGATACTCAAGAACATCCCAACGTGCGCGTTTCTGCTAAACACTTTCCCATGGCGGAACATGGTGTGCTCTAACCCTTTTTTGTTACCTAAAAGGCTTTAAACTTTACGGTCCACTTGGGTACCCAAAATATTTAAATCCAAGCTTGAAGGGAAAACGTGTGCGCGCCGTCTGTGGATTCCTGTGGCATTTCTGCCGCCTCAAGTCTCGTGCCAAGTTCTCTACTGTGGGCCGCAGCTGCGGTCTAAGGCCACAGCAAGTAAATTTTATGGACGACATCCTCCACAGACTCCAAATCTACTGCGGAAAACCTAGTTTCCTACATTTTAAGTTTTTGACATAAAAAAAAAAGACGATCTCCTCTCTTCATATCTACCCGCCATCCACGTTACGGCATGGTAACAGACAGCTCATTTTCGGCATGTTGGCCACTGCCACTAATTTTCTCCCAAGAAAATCGGACGAAAATTAATGCCCAGGTTGATGTCGCCCATAAAATTACTTTATGTGGCCTAAACTGGAAACTGGCTCGTCTGGTCTCACACGTAAAACTTCAGTGCAACACATGCGATTACCAACTATTCTTGCACAGTCGGTGAAGGTTAGACATCCAGGTAATAAGATACGCCAAAAACAGCTACTTAAGCAACTGGATATGATTTTGGGCCGTTTGGACGTGTCTGACCGTTTCCAAAATTATATTCAGTTGCTTGAGTAACTGTTTTTTGGCATTAGTGCAAGCAAAACATGCGGTTACCAACTGTTCTTGCACAGGTTTTCCTCATATAAATTCGATACACTTCTTGGAAGGGACGATTTTCTAACTGCTGCATTCCTGGCGACCAAACAAGCGCGATGCATTTCGGGCTTGGTGACCTTGAAATAGCCGCTGCAGTTTTGTAACGACTTTTTGTGCCGCCTCCTGGTATCATGATAAACCCTTACAGACGACACGCACCGCATTTTCCGTCTGATTGAACAGTAAATAATATGATAAACCTCAAACCCCCCTGTCAGCGCCTCTAATGAGGTCACTGGGTCGTCCGTCCGCCAGGCATATTTTTGTGTCACGTTTCCAGTCCAAGGTCAGACTTTTGCAGGAAACGAGTTTCTGTATAGCCTTACGGTAATCCTCTATCGAGTCTGCAATCGTTTACAGTCGCTGCAATGTGGCCTTCCTGTATATTATGATAGATTGTGTAAAATTTGAGTCTGGATCCTTGAAGGGGGGGGGGGGGCGTTAAAAGGTGTTGGGGGTAAGTGTCGCCAAGAAATGACACGGGTGGGTCTAGATAACGAGGAGACATTTCAGAATTCACTTGAGTCTTCTTGGGTCACTTTCTTGTAAGTAAGCATAGATCCTTTCTATCTCTTCTTCAATCTTCGAGACATAAGCCGAGCAGGGGCACCGGTGCGTCTGAAGCCTAATCTCGAAATAGTATTAGTATTAGCACGATTACAAAGCTTTAAAGCCTCAGATCTACCGTCTTGTGTTTTCCGAAACTAACCCTTTCTGTACACCATCTTGACACCTTCTTCTATTCGCCGTACCGTTCAAAGATCTTCAAAAGACGCCCGGCCAATCTCCGGATGGTTTATTAGCTTCTCTCATCACCAGAACGGCAGGAATTCTAGTCCAATTACTCAATTTTCTGGAACTGATCAGCCCGGAGAGAAGTGGCCCTCTGGTGTTTATCAAGAATCTTCAGACATCATGTCAGAAAAGTGTGGGGCTGGGAAACCAAGTGGCTGTCCTTGTGTTGAGGCTGTTGTTACAGGCATGCCATACCTAGTCAGGGTGTTCTTCACACTCTCTTTCCACGTCTTCTTGGGACGTCCCCTTGCCTTAGATCCAGATTTTCTGTTGTGGTATGTTTATCAGGCACCTTCAGACATCATGTCGGTAAAAGTGTGCGGCTGGGAAACCAAGTGGATGCCCTTGTCTTCAAGGTACCTTCAACTGTTCAAGGCAAATTGCCTAAAGAAAATACCACACGTTTCCTTTTGAATGTTCATTCTACTTAACTTTACACTATCCGTCCACTTCTACCGTCTGGGGTGTCGTGGGGAGGGACAGTTGGCGGCAAAAGGCTAGTCTGGAGGCTCTTGTTCCTGATAGCTGCCCAAGACAGGAAAATCTGGCAACACCTCTGCTGCAAGGTCTGCCTTGTCCCCCCGACGACCGGTCATGGGACTAGGTAGGTAGGTACTAAGGTAGTAGACACATGCCATACCTAGTCGTACCCTCACACTCTCCCCTTGCCTTAGATCCAGACTTTCCCTTGTTGTATACTCTGTGTGGTACGTTTTGGTGAGGTATCCTTGCAAGGTGTCCAAATCACTTGATTTGTTGTTGGCCAATGTTCCTTTATTTCCCAAATAGGGGGACACTCGAGTGTTTGTTCTGCGGTTGTGACCCATTACTGGGACAAAACAGTAAAAGTAGTTCATGTGTGGGAGGGGGATGGAGAGAGATCGTGAGTACGTTGCCACCTGCCTCTAGGCTCACTGTTGGAGTGATTGTCGTCAGTAGATTGTATCTTTATCTGTGTCTGAATTAATGAACCGCAGGGACCGCCTTTCCGCGTAACGTTCTAGATCCGTTCTAGATACATGCAGCCGGCTGCGACTGGTTACGGTAATCCGGTAATCATATAGAACAACCTGCCACATCCATACCTTTGTGTAATAATGTGGAGGGCTCTAATTATGCCGTAATAGATGACATGGCAGCGATATTGCGATTTCTACGTACTCTATAGTACGCCAAAAAGCAGTTACTCAAGCAACTGGATATGACGTTGGAAAAACCATATCCAGTTGCTTGAGTAACTCCTTTTTTCGTAACTTGTTGCCTGGATGTCTAATCTTCATCGACGTACTCTATAGTAAGTTGAGCGCATAGAATCATTTGTCGTATTACTTCTGAATGGCAAACGTAACACTTCAGTAAGAGGACGTTTTACCTTTAGTCCATTGAAAGAACAAGCCTCACTGGGCTAGCACTTGGGAGTTGTACTATAAAAGACCTTCTTCCTGCTATCTCGGGGATTCTTTGAAAGAGTCTCAGAAACGTCTGATAGTCTAGAGCCTGGTAAACCTCTTTATCCATTTGCCTTATGCACGATAAATACCGATGTTAAAGAGGCATGCCGATTAAAAATACCTCCCCACCACCAGAGACGCGGCCTAGTTCAACTCTGTGTTTCTATAGCGGAATAAGAACGTCGATGGCGACCTCCGAGGGTCTACTACACAAAACCTCGTCTTTTTTTTACACTCCCCAGCCGAAAGGGTCTACCAAAGGGTGTTGACAGATACAAACAGTAAGGTCCGGTTTATCGTGTAAACTGTCAGCGTTGCTTCATTTGTATTTAATTGGCGGTAAGCAGCGAAATACTGACAGATTGCAGAAAGTACTTCTGTCTGTCAACGTGTATAATCCTGGTCTAAACACACACGGCAAACCGGTGCACCGCCGGCAATTGTACATATACAAAAGGAAGGAGACAAAACTTTGTTTTTAGTTTCTAGTTAAGATTTTCGACAGCTCTATTGGCCACGTACCCTTCAAGAATTTTGCTTCAGAATTTTGCACTATGAACCTGTGAACCATGTAACATCTTTAGTGCACCAAGTAACATATAGCGTCAGTGCACAGTAAACCAGTCAGAATTGCCCTGATGAAGATGACAGACGGTCATCGAAACGTCGGCTCGTAAAAAAATAAATGGTTGTGATCAAAGAACTTTGCTATTAATTCGTTTACCAACCTGATGAAAATATTTTAGGAAGTATGACACGTCTCAATTTTGCTTGTCTGCCTCCAAATGTCAGACTGTGTACGCACTAACATCATTTCTCACAAGTAGCCCCTGGCCTTGCTTTTTGTCCGTAAACACCACATGTACACAGACGCGCAAGCTGTGAGCTGACCTTGTTTACGTATCGGATCGCGCAGGTCCCGACATTCTCGGTCCCAGGGTAGTTATGGGTCAGGTGCCTGGGCGTGACCTCTCGTTCCCAGGATGCGCCCCCCTCTCAGAAGTAGGTTTGTTAGGTCACATCAGTTTAATTTGTTGTTTCTCGGATTTTTTCAGAGAAAATATGAAGCGACAGGGTGAAAAAGTAATGAAAACAGGTCTAGGCATCCTATTTTAGCCCAAATGCTACGATGGGAGGCATGAAGTCAACACAAAAGGCTGGGTTAATATTGAGTTGATTGAGAACCAGAATCTCTTTTTGTTTGCAAATCAGGAAAAAACGAAGAGGCGATTCCGAGAACCAAGAAATTAAATTGGTGTGGCCTTAGGTCTGGTTACACGGTGGTCGCCCGTCCCTGTCCGCTCTATACACAGTGTCTAAACAACACGAAGCCCCCAGTAGCCCGATACGCCAACACTGACTAGACTAGATGAAAGATTTAATCGGGAACATCTTGTGATGTCGCCGTTGCCAGGGTAACGTATCATCGTTTGGCTCCCAGCTGTCCCAAAGTGTTACAGTACCGGCGGTCAACAAACTCACGGCTAAACCACTACAGAACTTCTAGCTCTCTTCACAAGTTCCGAAGACAACTACTAAGTACGTATCACCAGCTCAAACAAGAACAAGAAATAGTCATGCTTTCATGTACCAGAGTTATAAACCAAGGGTTGTGGTGTTCAAGAATTCATTCCCTCCTAGAACTATGGCAGAGTGGAACTCGCTGTGACCAACTACAGTAGGGGCATTGTCATTAGATAGCTTTCAACAATGTTTAGAGTTAGATGCTCAAAGGTTAAGTCGTCCGGTGTAATGTAGCCAGCTGCCACCGCGCCGCGTGCCTGCGAAGCTGGTGTGTTACGCCGAAGAGCTATACAGATAGAGATACAGATAAAGAATCCCACTTTCTTTCTATGCACGGATAAAACAACAATGGATAGGTTAGTGAGCACCATCTTCTATATATTTTTTTGGTAGCCTGGTTACCAGACCTAGCTATTTTAGCCCCAGAGTCTCTGCAAGTAGAGGAGAGAATAAAGACGCCTAGAATAAATAGGTCTGGTAACCAGGCTATTTTTTGGTCAACTGTTGCTCTTATATGGGTCATCCTGTGACTGATACAGACACGGTCAGCTGGTAGGCGCATTCCCGATGTTTTCCGCTCAGCTGGCTCTAAAGGTTGTGAAATTCATTTCATGGTCTGGACAAACTATTTAAGAGCTCTGTCATTGGGATCAAAGGTTTACAGGGTCGGTGTTGAGCCAAATCCTTGAGATGCCACAAGAGGTAGGAATCAAGAGGTCCCAGGTTCGAGTCCTGACATGCCACCGATCTTGTGCCCTTTGGAAAGGTACTTTACACGACTTTCCCCACTAGACTAGTGAAAATGAGTATTGTCTGTTCAGTATTCATTTCTATGCGTGGGACACAACACCAGCAACAGCTACCTGTGTTCCGCGTATATTGCACTGTTGCAATTTCAATAAATCAAATCAAATCAAATCAAATCAAATCAGGTGTTTAGGGCTAGGGATGTATTAGGGTTGGTATTAGATCTAGAGTTACGGTTAGGGTTAGAGTTGGGATCATTGTTCAGGGCTAGGGTTAGACTTACAATTGGGGTTAGGTTAGGTTTAGTCCTCCACATCACGACCAAACCCCTCCCATCCCTTGTCTCAGGTATATTGA
>NW_017803257.1:125960-145998 GCF_001625305.1 Branchiostoma belcheri
CGGGGTTTCTCTTTTGCACTGAATTTTTTCCCACCAATTTCAGTGCAAAAGAGAAACCCCGATAAAAAAAAGCCTAAAAACACGCTAAAAATACCCCCCAAACCCAAACCTCTGCATGGAGAGTATGTATTTGGTAGGATTATGTATATAGCTTGACACTGTGTGTTTTTTTCGAAAGTTCTTTTTTTCTGCCTGTTTCAGTGTTTGTCTCAGAAATTCCTTAACCGCAGGTCGTGGACGTCCGACCTTTTATTCGCTTACTACAAACGAGCTATACAAGAGTCTTGTTTATTATTTCACTCCAGTCGAGCCATTTCCGTGTATTTCCATTGGGAGAGCTGTGATATCCGTGGAGTCTAAACTCTTTGGCAGGTCTAAATATGACGGTTCCAGTGTTCCCGGTCCCACGCCAAAACAGTAGCACCCTACTGTGTACCAGGAGCGAACTTGAATCCTTCCAGGTCCACACGCTATAGTACATTTACAGTATCCCATACTTTAGAAGCTAGTAGTTTCTTGAAGTAGGCATACACAGTATGGCATATATTCCAAAAACAAACTTACAACACGCCTGGTCATTTGTGGGGTCATATGGCGTCCAAGAGGTCCCGAGTTCGAATCCTGCCATGCCACCGATCATTTGCCCTTGGGAGAGGCACTTGAGTTTAACACGAATTTCCTTACTTTACAGAAGTGTCTGTTGTGCTTTTGTCAGCGTTTGTCTGCGTTGGCGTTGGCATGAAAATAAGCTGGAGAAACTTGATTGTGCAGAACAAAAACTACTCTCCAAGCAGAGGTTGTGGGGGAATGATCGGTAGCTTTTTATATATGGCCTTTTTTTTGTCAACGTCGATGGCCGGCGAACTTCTCTGGCTAATAGATACTGCCTTGCCACCGAAAGGGATCAGCTTGGAGATCAGAATAAAGAAACGTCCACTTAAAACGCGAAGTAAACGGCGAAGAGGGAGGGCGAGCCCGTCTTGGCTGGTCTGCCCGCTGGCTCCCGGCCAGGTGCGAACTCCCACCGGGTGCACCCTGGCAGATGTGCCGGTCACGAAACGAAAATAAGCCGCGCCAACGACTCCAGAAACCTGTCCGTTATATAGATCTGGATGGGAGAACTCGTGGGGCGCATACTAATAAGCCGCCCGGGTGGGGGCCATGTATGAAATGCAGTCGTTCTGACTCAGGGAGCTCAGGTAGTCTCCAAGCAGAGGTTTGGGTTCGGGGGCCAGAATGGCCGGAAACTAGCCTTTACCAGGCTTTGGGAGACGGTTGGAAAGAGTAGAAATCGGCCAAAATAGAGGGATAACATGCCAAACAACTCCAAGTAGTAGTAGTAGGCATCCTTCCATCTCGAAAGATGATTACTCCAAGTAGTAGTCTTACGTTATAATGACAATGACAATGAAATTTATTGCATATTCACGCCCTACATTGGCTCAATGCACTACGTTAGGTAACTGGGGTACAAGGTAGGAGGAACAAGTGCTACATTACTGTGCTACGTATACATCTATGTATACACGATCTCTTTTCTCTTTTTGAAACAAACATGAAAAAAATTACATAGTTTTTCATTTACATCGTAGTTCCTGGATGCATATTCTACTCTGCTTTGACACAGCGCTTACTGTCACAGCAAACCAGAAATGTTTTTATAGAGAATGTTACAACCTCCCCGTGAGATTAGATCCGCGGCTCCTAAACCGCGATGAAAGACATGACAAACCTTGGGGGGATTACACTTGTGTAATGTTCGAGTCTGGGTTTATTTTAAAGGTCGTCGTGTTGTAGTAAGTTGTGGACGTTGGGACAGATCCAAACGGCTGGAGAAGTACTCTGTGTGGAACTCTCGCTGCGCCAGACTAAATGACTGCACAGCCTGCTCAATAGCTGTGCAAGGAAGTGCAAAGAAGACGAAGATGTTACAGAATGGTTTGCACGCGACGGCCACCTAGGCCTGCACCATTGGGCATTCCTCAATATAATCGTTTTGACTGGATGGTTTTAAGAGCCCACCATGCATATGTCTGTCCTTTGAGTATACACATATATGTTGTTAATCTTTAATTGAAGAAGGAGTTTGATATAACGAGGCTGCGTAAGATTAAGTTATCTTACGTAAATTATGCTTCCTCGTTTTTGGTTCCCCGACCCGGTTTCAATTGATTCTGTTTCACATGGAAAACGTCCTCATTGAGTTCAAATGGTACGCATAGTGACTGCCATGGCCGTATCGAATATACGGGCGTGAGCGAGGTATTTATGTTGAAAATGCCCCGTGTTTACGTTAGACTAATCTTTTGATCGGAATAATTGCAAAGTAAATAAACTCTCACCAAGCGTTGCAATCAATTAGTGATGGGGCGTACTGTTCTGGATTTGGTGGTGCATTTAGATAACGGGTGGTAACGTGAGATATGGGAATATAAGTCGCTTTCCGCCAAAATTACATTGTATCGAGCATGAAGTAAAAATAAGCACATCTTGTTGGCGCATATTTGCATGACATGTAAACCCCCTTCAGGCGTAACACACCAGTTTTGTACGTGTAAGTACAAGCTGCGTATGACCGGACTGTAAGTTGTTACCAACTTATTTTTATACCGCCACCAACGCTGACAAACGCATGGACGGACACACATACTAAATTTCCCCTAAATGAAGTGAGGAAATTCGTGTAAAGTGCCCTTTCCTAAGGCCACAAGATCGGTGGCATGTTATTAGATTCGAACTCGGGACCTCTTGGTTCCGAGTCAAAAACCCTGCCGTTTAACGCCACAAGACCCCCCAAAAGTTAAATACTTGCATATACAACTCCTCACGGAAACAAACCCCGAATGTTTTACACACTGCAGCTGGACCCTAGCCTGTAGACCTTCCATCCGACCGTCCCGGTGTTTGGCCAAATCCTTGAGCTGACACATACGTGAGAGGTCAGGTGTTTAGGGCTGGGCTTAGGGTTAGAGTTGGTATTAGAGGTAACGTTTGGGTTAGACTTGGAATCATTCTTTAGGGCTAGAGTTAGACTTACGATTGGGGTTAGGTTAGGTTTAGTCTACCACATCGCGACTAAACCCATCCCAGGCCCACCATTTGTCTCAGGTATATATTGGATGGAACCCCTGAGTAGTGTCGGAGTCATATATTCGGCAGGGTCATGTATATGGCTAGACATCGGGGGTATTCAGTTGCACAGGCTGGAGACAGAACAGAAAACACGACCCCTGAACAATGATCCAAACCCTAACCCTAACCCTCATACCAACCTCAACCATAATTCTAACCCTAAACACCTGGCCTCTCTCGTATGTAGCAGCTCAAAGATTTGGCTCAACACCGGGCGTATTCCGTTGCACTACCCTACACGGAACAGAAAACACGACCCCGCTTGTAGCGAGCTGCCCGACCCGAATTATCCGCCGAGCGATCAAAGGCGAGCGGCCCTGCCTTCTTCTCCTGACCTCCTGGAGTCAAGGCGATTTCTACCCGGGTAAATTTCCTGTCTTAAATTGAGAAGACAGAAAACCGACGTCTTGTGGAATTAAAGCCTCTGTCTCGAGGCACAACCCAGGACGACCCTTTGCGCAACGTGAGTGGTCATTAGGGGACTGTTTCAGAGGTTCTTCCTTATCCGGTTACTGACACCCTTCACCTGTTTGTTACCATCTTTCGTCTTCAAGAAGTAGAATGTTAAAGTGGTTACATGTGTTTGAATAGGCTCAAGTCACTGAGTAAAGAGACTCTTTTTACACAACCAAGTGTTTTATTCAGTCGACGTTACGGTGACTGTCTGTCACCTACCTGAGGGCAATTCTGACTGGTTCACATCTCACTGGTTACATGTGGGTATGAATGTGGGCTAATAAAAGCATCTTCAAGGGGATGCCATTGCCATCATGTAGTTGTGAATAAGCTACTTCAAAATGTCAAAATATACCATTTACTCTAGTTTGTTAAGTCTAAGTTGAAACATTTGTTGTAACACAAAGAATTGTTCTCACCTAGACCTTTCAAACGGTCACTCAGGTCTGCTTCAATAGACTGACCCAGTTTTAGTATACTTTAATTGTAGCAATTGTTGTCTACTGTACACAGTGTACAGGAGGAGCTAGTAGAAACAGATAAAAAAACCCTGGTCCCAGGTCGGGGTTCGAACCCGTACCCACGACCTCCAGAGCACCAGATTCAGACTCCGACGCTCAAACCACTCGGCTAAAAGGTCTAGACCCGTCGGCCGGGTCAGTTGGTAGCGCCCCACTGTTACACACCTGGCGCCTGTGTGTTGGAGGAGGACGCGGTTGAACTTGTGTGTTTGTGCCGTCACCACTGACCCGTCCCTAACAAACTCCGGTGGTCCTGACTTAGTACACACACGCTTGGGCGGTGGACACTGTTTATCCTGTCTGTAGGTCAACTGTGCAGGGTACGTCGGTGAAGGCTAGACATCCAGGTAATAAGATACGCCCAAAACAGTTACCCAAGCAACTGGATATCATTTTGGAAACGGTCAGATGTTTCAGGTACCATCCACTATATTTCGTCAGTGACAATGAAACAGTAACTGTATTTTGGCGTAACTGTGTAGGATCTCATTGATACGTTTACATGTCGATCCAAAGGAATTTCAACCAAATCCCAAGTCCCTTATGATTTAATGTAAGTGGTTTAACAGACCGTTGCCCTTGAACTTACCGTTCGGTAACGTTTTTAAGGACACCATCGTGGTACGTGGTTACATTCTAACATGGCTAAAGTGGCTTGAATGGCACAAAAATGCCATATATATTACAGAACAGGACAAGGGTGACCTCTAACTGACCTTTACGTGACCTTCCGGGACCACGGTTAATCCTAGGCCAAGAAAGAACAGGGCACTTAAGTTTTCACCGACAGGTAATTCTTTTTCTATTCACACCAGACTTTCAAGTCAGAATTTCATAATATCATTGCTTTTTTTGTTACTGACCATATTGAAGTTATTGTTACCTCTTAAAATCCCAGAAAATCCTGAAGGGCGCACAGAGGTCACCTCAGTCACACCAGTCTGGACAAGGAACTCCCGAGCTCCATATATCTCCATATATCTTGCCTTCTCCCCATCTGCAAGTGTTTCCGATATCTACCCCTTACCAGTCAAGTATTTTTCTATTATCAACGTTTAGGCTTTTAAGTCAGAATTTCGTAACATAATCTGTTGCTTTTCCGTCACGAATCATAATGCAGTGTTACCTCTGAATTCGAACATTCAGTGAAGGTCGTTCAGAGGTCACCTAAGTCACACCAGTCTGGAGAACTGACCGCTTTAAATCTTCATATATCTTGTGTCTTGTCTCTACCCTCCATCTGCAAGTGTTTCCGATGTCTCCCCCTTATCGTTGTCAATTGGGCCTGTCCTCCTCCTGTCTACCTACATGATATTTCACAAACTCATCAAGAGGTTCATCAGTCACATAGAATTAACAATTCTTCAATCAGTTACTGTTTTTGTAAGGTAAAATCAATTTTGGGCGTCTATGGTCATTATCATACCAGCCGTCACTACGATCAAGAGGTTAAAAATCAGATTTTAACCTCCTTGCTAGGATTGAAACATCTTGGTCTATTGGTCATACAAGGATTCACAATCTCATGGTTGTACAATTTAAATGGACGCCTTTTATAGGGGGTTCTTTATTGACACAACAAAAAGTACAGGGACTTTTGTATGGTCTTCTACAACTAGTGAAAGAGGACATGCCTTTGGTATTGTGGGAGCGTGGGTGGTGTGTACGTCATGTCATCATCGGTCTATGAGTGGCAGTGGTTAAGAGGGCTCACTTCGATCTGTCATTCTTAGAGATAGACGAAAACGAAATGCTCTATCAGCCTATGAGTATGATGACCCATACAAGCTTGATTCTGCTTTATCATAAGTCTCAGAGATCGTGAATCTGGTATTGCGAGAACGTGGGTGGTGTGTACGTGTATATCATGTCACCATGGGCCTATGAGCCTATGAGTGACAGTGGTTAAGAGGGCTCACTTCGATCTGTCATTCTTAGAGATAGACGTAAACGAACTGTCCCTGTGTAGTAACGAAACTAGGCAGACCCGAGCCGGTAAGGCCTAGAAAAAAAATGTTGTGTTTCCTGTTTCAGTCCCGAAAAAATTAGGGTCGGTTGGTAGGGATTATCTTCTTTTTAGACTTAAGTGATACCTATAACGTTATAGGGGTCCAACTTATACAATAGTTAAACAAAGTAAACCTTACATGAGGACACTTTTATTTTCAATGTCAATGTTAGAAATTTAACGTTTTATCACTCAGATGTCAGATCATGGAGCTGGTTGATCAGTTCGAAAATTTATGTCCCTTGCAGGGGTCCACACCAAAAAGAAGTCTAGGGTAGGCAGGTTTTTCTAGGGTCGGTCGGGAAACAGGAAACACAACATTTTTTTCCTAGGCCTTAGAGCATCAATCGTCCGTCCTGTGGGTTTCCTCCGCCCGTGTGAGTATGCGGGGAATGTTGCCGCGTGTCCGCCGGCTATCTCCTGTGGACAGCAGACCTGCGTTTGTCTGTTTGTATCAGTTTCCTTGTCCAGAACCATCGACATCTGTTAGACCACAGTCGTTTGTGGTTTCACTAAAGCAAGGAGATACATACATGTATGTTGAAGAAACTTCTTTCTTTTTTTTTTGTTAGGCCACACCAGTTTATTTTCATGTCAATAGGTGGTTCTCGGACATTTAAGTTCAAAAGATAGCAAGCAGACATCATTAAATGAGAGGGCTAGGAAGAAATCTTGAATATGATTGTATTCAATACATAGAACTGAGTCCACCAAGGCATCAACCAGGTCCTCAGACTTTCCTCTTATTGGGTTTTTCCAGTTATCTATATTTAAAAAAAATCCGAGAACCAATCAATCAAATTGGTGTGACCTTAGCACAACATACTTTTAGAGACGTTTCATAACTATACCCGATGATACTTGAGAAGAGCACTTTGCTGAGTTGCCTAGACACTATTTGGTATTCGCAAGTGGGAGTTCAGTAGCTACGGTTCACAACCTCCAACTCTGTTGTTCCACTAATGAGGACGTGTGACATGTACAGGCATGTGACAGCCCTGCATTCTTACTTTCCACGCGATAGTTATAGGATGTAATTGAATATAATGGAATTGAAGGGCAACCTTGGGTATGTATTTCAATATCAATATTTTGAAGTCGAATATCTTGTGACTTCGACCTTTTTCGAGACCTTCTGCCGGTTGCCAGCAGCGAAAGAGACGTCCTGTAAATGTAGACCACGGTGTCAGGAACAAAGTTACACCTGGCAGCCGCTGACAGCTCCAGCTATGACGTTTTTAGCTTCCATAGCATGCCAAAAACTGGGGGGTTGGGGGTCTGCATGGTCTTTGGGAGCTTTTATGTGCTATTTTCTGATTGCATATAGACAACATAGCCGGTCTGGTTGAATTACCCCCGTTTTTTAGAACTGGGCTAATCAGAAAACGGCCGAAGACCACCAAACCCCCAGTTCTATAAGCCTGCTACGGAGGCTATGACGTTTTCAAGTTTGTCCAAACACATACATGTATGGTCCAATGCATTCCCAACCTGCGTAGGCTGATGCCCTATTATAGCTGTTGGGAAGAGAGTTGCTATCACGAATGCAGACGATTTATCTGGATTTAACTACACCTTTGCCCACTAGCACTGGATTCCTTTGCGGTTGAGGTACTGCTCCTAGTTGACATTCTGCGGTTCAAGTATATTGAAATTGATGCATTCTTATGCTAAACGGTCACAATCACAGCTGCTTCTCGACGAAAAATGTATACCTTGTATTTGGAAGATTTGGAAGGGGTGAGTTACATTGAAAGGCCGCTGAGGGACTGGAGAGTAACCCACGTCCCAAAGCATTGTGATGACAAAGGTCTAGGAATGATCTGTAATGTCAAGCATTTCTATGTTATGTTTGGTAGATGTTGTATCGTAGATTAGGTCAACACTTTATCGTTATGGTGACTTCTAAACTAATGATTAAGCTCATGGATCGTTGATTCCACAGATTCCGATGTACCAGATCACCTTCATGAAGATTAATGTAGAGGCTTGGAGATGTCGCCATGTCGGCTCAGGGGTCATCTGCCTGACCTTTGGGGGACTTTCATCATTACGATTCTTCTTAGCTCTAAGTCGAAACACCCTCCCCAGATTAGGGTCTGCTATTGAAGCCAAATGGTAGGCTTTTAAACAAAATATACAACAGTCACCAGGAAGTTCATCTGTGTTCGTAGTTACATGTAAAACATAGTGTTGACGTCACACTTCAAAGAAGGCACGTGAAAAAGACTCACTGGGTCAGTCTACTGAGGAAGACCAGGGTGACTGGTCGAAAGCTCTGGAAAAAACGTTATTGTTTTGGATTGAAAGTTTAACTTTAAGCATCTATATCTTGTATCTCCATAGCCAAAAACACTCACTCTCTCTCTATCCTGTCTCTCTCTTTCTCTCCCTCTTTCTCTTGCGCAAGACGTAACGGTCCTCTACGGCTCTTTATAAAAGAACGTGTATCCTGAGAATCAGGAAACAGCTATGATAGATTGATACTTCCATAGACTGTGTGAATTAAAACTCGCACAGCTGATAGATGTTGCCATTTTTCACTGTCTCTCAGTGGACGTAAACAGGAAAGAATTCTTCATTCCCACGCCCTCGCTTCCTGCCTATATTGGTCTAAGTTGACGTCATGGTGTCTTGGCAAATGCATATTTTGACGGAAAGAGTCAATAAATTCGAATAAAAAGGTCAGCATGTCTAGGTCAAATGTGACATATGTTTTCTGTTCTAGGTCACCTGTTACTGGAACGAACCAAACATTGACTGCATATATAAAATTGAAATAAAACCCAAAACTAAACATGTTGCGATGGAATATGACGACATCAATCATAACTAATGACGACATCAAATCATGACTAATACGTATACCAACTGTCAATCAACGTCATATCTCGCGAGATTTCAGTGACGTGACAGCTCGCCCCTTGCGGCGCCATTTTCCCAACCGAAGCAGATTGATTTAACCGCCCTGCCAGTTTGAATTATTCCTCCCAGACTCGGTAGGTTAGGCCACGGTGGTTTAATTTTATGGATGACATCCCCACGCGCATTGATCTTCGTCTGTTCTCAAAAAAAGTCACGTCCTCCGATGCTCTGGCCTGGGTGCCATCCTCCGTAGTCCATGGTAGCTGGTCGGTGGTAACAACAGAAGATGGCTCCCAGGCTGCCGAGGCTCCATGGAACTCAAGAACTCAGTACATTGCTGACTCAGAAATGCTGCAAAACTAAATGCTGCAAAAGGCCTGCACGGACCGGCTTGTCGTAAAAGTAGTTAAGCACTACTGCAAATTCACAATACCAGCTTTGTATTCCTGTGGTTTAGCTGCATTTTTTTTGTTTTGCTGGAATGTTTTTTATTCGCCCGCGCGCACTACTTGGTGGTCTTCAGAAGATGTCATCCATAAAATGAAGTCAGTGTGGCCTAATAACGTGTGACAGATAGCGTGGTGGTCATCCAGGGGCTGTGAAAGGACAGGTCGGCTGTGAAAACCAAGATTTAGTGATTTACTAATTGCACGTAATGGGGGAATCTGCTTTTCCTTCACAGTTATGATGTTGAGACTATTGAAGACACCAGTATGGCACCGATCTGGTTCAAAACATACAGCTGCATCACTTAATGTTCCCAACCATTTTCTATTTGTCAAGGAGAATTTCTTGAGAGGGAGCAAAGATCTTGAGCCATGTGGTGACGATCACTACAGACAGATTGTAGTTCGTAAGGGTAGGTCTTCCTTTTGAACGATAATGATGGACACATGTCAACTGAGAACAGATGTAGGTCAGCAATTACTTTGGTTACTTCTACTTGTCAAGGAGGGCCAAGCATGAGAACTAAGACTACTCTGCAAGAAGATTCTCTGGGGCAATGGGAGTATATCTTGGTCACCTGTAATCATCGGCCGATACTGCCCGGTCAATTCGGTACTGTCTTGCCAATTTAATATTGTATTGCGGCCACTTGAAAAATTAAACTAAAAGTTAAATGCTCAACTGCATTTTTTACTAAACAGATGCAGCGTCAGGCGAGTGGGTGTCGTTATCCGATGTCTAACTAAAGAAGGTTATTTTTTTTATTCAGAGAGACATATAGCAGCGGGTAATGATCGTAATGAGCGCCTAGCTTGTGGGGTGCGTTTTCTCTTACCGGTAGGGTGGGGGGGAGGGGGCATTGGGGTCGGCCATGGACGCAGACAGAAGGTCAAGGGGTCATGTCCACTGTCCGGCTGTAGTGGATTATTCCGGTGTCAAGCCATGATCCTGCCAAATACATGACTCCTTGGGGGTTCCAATATACCTGAGACAAGGGGTGGGAGGAGGGCATGGATTCAGACAGAGGGTCAGGGGGTCATGTCATGACCACTGGCTGTACGTGTAGTGGATAATTCCGGTGCACAGTGACAGACATTTTCTATAGACGTACACATGCATCTGTTGTTGAGGCGGATATCTTCTCTTTCACGGACCCTGTGCCGAGGATTCGGTATAAATCGGCTTGCTGACAGAGATGACCCACCCCTTTCTTGGCTGCCCCTATTCAGGGCAGACAGTACTATAATAATTACCTTTGGCGGCTATAGAAACCTATGGTTAGTTACACAAGTCCTTATGAGTACTTTCTCACATTTCAATCTCGAAAATTCTTCTCCATCAGAGAGCCACAAGGGTCTTCTTCCCATATATAGAAAGAAAACAGGGGGTTGACTTGCTCAAACTCTAACAGCAGCTGACAACAGTAAACAAACCCTACTTTTGACCTAATTTTCTCATTTATCCATCCGCCCTGGGTAGGCCAGACCTCATCACTCAGGTGTCTCATTATGCCAACTAAACTCGTGAAATGATCGAAATTTGACCAAAGAAGGAAAGTTTAGACCCTACCTGTTCCTTCCAGCCCAAACGTCTCCAACCTGGACAAAAATTGTAAATAGAAAAAAGGATTTTAAAAGACTTTTTAATATCTTTGAAAATCCTTTTTCTATTTAAAATTTAAATTTAAAAGGACTACAATAGTTCCCCATTTCGGGGCCTCTACTGTGCAACGCAATAGTGATGTCTGCCCCTAGCACGCGATCTTGCCCGGACAATCCACTGCCCCGATGCCCCGTGACTCCAACTGGGCTGCCTCATTATTGATTAATACCGACTTACCCAGGTGGGGTTCTTCCTGTATATGTTGACCTCTGTCGATGTCTTGACGCCTCTATTCTTCTATGCAAGCTCTCTTGGATGAATGTAGGGGGCGCTGGCTTAGTGCTGCAATCGATTTGTATCTGTAGATTTAGATTGTGGTAGTACCCGAGTTAGACTTACGCAATAGAATGACTCGGATCAACAAGAAACAGAAATGACCTGGAAAAAATTATGCTATATTAGTAAGAGCACCCACTCCTCTAATCATGTTCTAAATTTATCTGCAGAATATACCCTATAAAACAATATCAATACAAATACCCATAATAAAAAAACAGGCATCTCATCAACAGACCAACACTGCCAATCTCCTCTATAGTATGCAGACATCTCTGTCAACTCAATTACAACCGAACACCTTCCTTCCGCTGGCCCGTGGTGACCGTCTCGCGTTCTACCAGTATGTCAGACTTGTTTGTCACGCTTTTGTCACTACGCAGTTTCTCATGTGTACACCTCTGGTGTCCGGCTTCTAACCTAGTGCACCAGACTAACAACGCGGGTTAATGAAAAGTAAAATTTTGCCAATAACTAAGGAGACTTGACCAGGGGAGTTTAGCCAGTGTAGAGTTCATTTGTCCGTGCTGTTCCCCTTTTTTTACTTAATTCTAGGATCCATATCCCCGTAGAAAGGCCTGGTAAAGGCTAACGTCGAACCATGCTAGTTCATGCTCGTTGCTGTCATATAACAGTGATGTTGACATGTGAAAATAAACCACAATTCCACAAATTAAGTTCATCAAAGTATGATGAAAACGCAAACCTTTCATCCAGGATATAATATTAGCAATACAATAAAAAGTATGATTTTTTAAAGCATCATTATACTTTTTCAGAGTTGTTGAACAAACAGTAGATGTGCAGAATACTATGACAAATACAGTATTTACTGCCTCTATGACGATGCTCGGCAACATAACAATCTCAGTTTACGCTGCGCACGTGTCGGTGACAGTTTCCTGCTAACATTTCCTGCACCACTGATTCTCAACGAAACATACAGCCGTGCTTTTCACTCCATTTGCCGGTTAAAGTCTGTCAGATACATAGGCCAAACCAAAAAATCTTCTGGCTGACATCCTCTGCAGACTCCAAATCTAATGCGATAGGGCGAAAAGAAATTGTTTAAAAAAATGATACATATATTGTGCTAAGTTTCGTAAATCACTGTCAACTATTACAACATCGATTTCTCAATTAATCAACTTTTAATTAAAAGTAAACTTTTTATTCATTGTACAAATTGTTTTGATTCAGTGGGAACATCACGTATACGCAGTCACCATAACATATGTAACTTATGAATGAATCAATGTAAAATTTAAAACATTTAATCAGAGTCTTTTCTTTTCTTGTCTCCTCTCTTCATCTGCCATCCATCTTCCGACATGGCAACAGACATCTTTGCCCATTTTCGGCATGTTGACCTCTGTCAGGGGGCAACATTTTTTTCCTGACCAAAATCGATGTCATCCATAGAAATTTCTTGCTTTGGCCTAAAGCCTGTCAGAGATACACCGGAGCAGATACAGTCGACAGGATACAAGTGGGATCGTGTGGAGGGCTGCTGCCGCGTTGCTAGGCAACGAGGTAGTCTTCCTGCTTAAGGATTGACATCCAAGGTTAAGGACTCCGGATTACCTTCACTCTCTGAGCTCGGAAGTGTCGCTTCAAGTTTAACCTGTATGGAGGAATGTCAGGGCTAGTAAACTGCCTATGATGATGTTTAACCGATGACTGATGACTGAAATGAGAGACCTTCATTGCATGTGATTGTTACTATAAGTTGAATATAGTTCGTTATGATGATGAACGAAGGAACGCGTGTGCTTGTGTTTTCAATCAATAAAATACAACATCAGATCATGTTTAAGGTTGAAAGGTATTTGTTCCGACAGAAGATATTATTCTCACCTAGATCTAGAGATTTCGTCCAGTCACTCTGGTCTTCTTCAATAGACGGAACTAATTCTTAACATGTACATTTGTACAAACACAGATGAACTTTCATGGCATCATAGGATCACGTACACAGACCACACCATCATTGCTACCAGTACACAAAAGTAAAAAGAATCAGCTCCTTGCTTTTTCGTACGATAATGGTTAGTTAAAATCATGCTGCTTATCCTTTATAAGCAATTCCCAGTTCCTCCTTTTCATGTTGTTTTCGTATCTTAGTGTCCACCTTATCTTTGGTGTTTAGTCTCCAAACACAATAATGATGTCGTCCGTATCCCTTACCAGTAAGCCTCCCGGTGACATCTCCTAGCTCGATCGTGTCTTCTTGATCTATCAACTATCCACAACATTCTGGTCTCGTGCCGTCATCCAAACATCCCGGTAACCAGCACGACATGTTACAAAGATAGTCCGTCGGTAGCTTCACAACAAACACAGCCTTTCCGCCCCGCGGTGGTGCGTGACCCCAGAAGCCCACCGCAGCGCCGACAGATCCCAAGTATCCGGAGGTTTGCCGGGGTTTGAAGGGGAAGTTTTTTTTTACCTCCATGAAAAATGGAGGTATTGTTTTTGGTCTCAGTGTGTGTGTGTGTGTGTGTGTTTGTGTTTCTGTACATTTGTAGTCATGATAACGTCAGACTGCCTTTTTGGACTGTGATGATATTTGGTATGTGGGTAGGTCGTAGGAAGACTGATCGAGGTCAATTATGGGCCTCCTGGTAGCTGACCTTGGTACTGCAGCAGAACTGCGTTTTTGTCCTTTGTCCTGAGAATGTTATGGTCTTGTGATTCGATAGTTTCAACAGCACTGAGTTGCAGAACACAATGCATCATCATTATAATTATCAGGGTCAACCCTGATAATTATCACTACTGCATACAGCAGGGCACTTGTGCGAGCCCCATTGAAGCAGATGGGGTATATATATTGAGGTCTTTTGAGGCATTTATCTGATAGAGTAATTCTAATGTTTCTGTCACGATAGTGCAGGTGACATCAGACTATAGAGTGTAACTCGAATTACTTTGGGAACGTAATATATGACACATATTGTCATTTGCCCTTGCATTCACTTGTAACCTTGAATATCTGTATGCCATGTTTTTAAGTCTTAATACGGTGTTTAAAAACACTGCCATACATATTTTTCGGTTTGTTTTCTAAATTTTAATTTGCTGTGACACAACACACACATGGCGTGACTAATCTTGCTGACCAAAAAAATTCCCTGGCAATGCCCCCACCTTTAACAACATCAGATATTCACCAGCTAAACAGGACTCGTCGCGGGGTGGCACTGCGCTGACCTGGGCAGGGATAAGTGTACCAGGCAACAGACTTCCCGTCATTTATTATGCAAACATGTCACTCAACGTCAAGTTATATTCATCAGATACTTATTCAGCCCAGATGTGCTAGAAGACATACAGGTAATGAGCCTTTTGGCAACTGGCGTCAAGTATTGTCATGACGTCACTTCAAGGTGAAGGACTCTTGGCACCAACTGCTAGTGCTAGATAGTAGCAGAGGAAATATACTACAGTATGCTTTGATGACATAATCGCTTCTTTTCTGGGCTTTTGTCCTGTTTCTCCATGAAATTAATTGTTGAACAACATTTTGTTTTGCGTACAAGTTTGATAGACTGATATCCAGTATTGGTCGTCGTCTTCAGTGGAGGGGACCAATAGCAAACATGGCTGGACCTTTAATGAACGGTATTTTTAGCAATTATTCATGTGTATTATTATTCCACCAGGATAACATTTTTGGATACGCCTTGCCCATAAGCAATTTGACTTCCGACACCTTCCCTCCCCCTCCCTTCTCCCTCCTTTCTCCCCCTTACTTGCGCAGCTGGAGAAATAACCAGCCAATATATTTGTCATCAGCATGCATATGGGTACGAAGGTCCTGCCTTTCTGTACATTAGTCTGCCGCCTGGGCTACCATTTCTCTTCCTCTTCTGCACCATTTAACTGGAAGTAAATGCATTTTGTCGTCGCTTTCTCGGATGCGCCCATTGCAAGGCAAAACAAGCTGTTACGTGTATCTACTATGTACAAAATTTTGTAAAAATCAGTGTAATTCAGCTTGGTTGACTGTGTAAACTGGCTGCAAGGCTGATTTTATTAATAAAACTTGAACTTGAACTTGAACTTGAAGGAAGGGGTCCAGATTTCAAGACGTGGTGACAGTTTGGGACAGGCCAAGAGGCTTTGGTCAGTTCGATGTGTGTCTTTCAAACTGTATTGTGCTAGATATTGTGGTTTTTTGTAGGACTCTCCTTTAGCTGCCCGCCGATGGGTGACAGCCATTCTACCAGGAGAGGGTAGAGTGCATAAGAACATAACAATACACCAACATACAATTACATAAAGTTACATTATACTTATCTTACCCCACCTTTGTATTGTACTGCCCTGTACATGTCTGTACAGCTGCAGATAGACATAGTGAGGTTCTAGTGTGGTAAATGCAGCTCAACCTACGTGGGTTTGCGGCTAACCAGAGACATGTCCAGAGGGCCTGCAAGGTTATCTGAAAAAGCCTGAAATCTTGCTTTAGTGCATAAGATCTAACACGACACACACGAAAAGCAAGAAACAGTACTTTTGCCCTGTCTGTACAGCTGCAGATAGATAGACATAGTGAAGTTCTAGAAGTGCCGTGGGTTTGCGGCTAACCAGAGACATGTCCAGAAGGCCTGCAAGGTTATCTGAAACATACAGCGCCTGAAAGCCTGCTGAAGTACATAAGATCCAACTTGACACAAACGCGAAACGCAAGAAACAGATGCAGCTCTTTTTAATATCACCAGCAGCTGGTTTCCTGACTCTGAGGACTCTTTCATGTATTGGAAGTGATCACGGCTTCCAGAGAACGTGTTTTGGCTCGCAGAAGCTTTTCTCCGTGAGTGATGGCTTCCCTCGGGGAGAAGATTAAATCCTACCGGGTTGCAGACGTTGACCTCGACTTTAAACGTCTCAGAAGCTCGGCAGAGCGATGTTTTCTATTTGCTGCAGCCAGATTGCCGCGGCTTGAGAATGAAAATCTGTTCCGGGTGCTCGAATTCGGCTTACCACACCGACACAGGGCACGATATTATTACAGCTCATATATTTTTCTGGTTCCCCCTAAAACCGTTACCAGCGTTGGTATCTTAGGATGTGGATAGGACATCTCAGCCCAGTATGTACTAACTAACGGTGAACACCGTTATCCTTTTTAATACTACTGTAAACGATATGTGCGGCGGTTGGTTACCAGCGTTTCTCCCAGGATGTGGGGAGGACATCTCAGCCCAGTATATACTGAGTAACGGTGAACACCGTTATCCAGTTACTACTGTAAACGCTACGTGTATCGGGTGCTCGCTCACGCCTTGCTGAGGGCGGTCCAGTCAGAAGTTCAAGTACAGCTCCAGACTCTGTGATGACAAGTAATCTCTCTACCAGCGAGCGGCCAACACCTCAATTCCAACCGCACACCCTCCCACACGCCGACCCGACACGCTGTCACATCATGAGGGTGTTTCACCGATAATACCAGACGGGTGTTTTTTCGGGAACACCACCTTCTCTCTGAACTGGTAGAGCCGCTGTGATCCTTTCTGCACTCCACTTCAAGCGGCTGTGTCGTCTGGGCAATTTGCCTGTCTGGCCGGCCATGCATTCAGCTGGAAAATGATCTTTTGAAGTCATGACCATTTCGTCCGATTCCAATTTCGCTGGCTATAAGGTCCTTAGAGCTACCACAAGGGCTATAATAACTCTTGCGGTAGCTATACATTACCTGTATACCTGTATGGTAGAAAGGTAGCGATGTCGTGGTAATCTCCAAGCAGATCTTTTGGTGGCTGCAGAGACAGATACCTAGGGATGGTAAAATGGTAACTGTCTGGAAAATGGATACTGCCTGGCCAATTTGATTCTCTATTTGCAGCTACTAAAAGATCTCTATGGAGATTAATGTCATGGCTAGAACCAGCCATTTGATTTGATTTATTAGACGGTATAAGACACGAAACAGCCATCATCATCACCATCTGTACACTCTGCATTTCGGTGACATTCTGCCACGAAGAGAAATCCCGTGGCATTACTAATAGCCTCCCAAGGCCATTATTATTGCTCTGTGTGGGAGATAAAATGTTCGTAGATTTCTCCGAAGATTGCGACTTCTGGAAGTAACATAACCACAGGGACAAACTAGAAAGGTAACATTTGCAAATCAAATGCATAATGTTTACCTTCGCATATAGTCTGCTCTGTTGATTCTTACTCAAACACACCCATATATATGGTCAGACAGGAGTCTAAATCTCTACTGCTATAAAGTTGCAACATGATGTAACTTAACACTAGTTACCATGGTAACAGACACAACATTGGTTCAGGTCATTAAGGTCACTGTTTGGAGAAGAAGAAGAAGAAAGATGAAGAATAAACTGAGCAATACCAATATGTTTTCCTTTGGTAAACATAATTATACGCCTCCACGTACGATGTCCTTGTTTACCTCCAGATGGTAGCGAGCCAAATCTGCACTCTGCTCCTCTCCTGTGGACAAACCAGTTGGGTTCCTGTTCCTAGAACATCTTCCTAATTGGAGACCTTGGTTCCTCATCTCCGTCCAGTTTGTACCTGCCATTAGTGCTGCTTCTAGCCCAGGTTTCGTGTTGCGTTCTAAACCTGAGGTTCATTTCTGATCTCCTAGCTGAGGTCGTGTCGGTCTAGAGGCGGCTTAGGCCACAGCAAATAAATTTTATGGATTACATCATCTGCAGACTCCAAATCTAATGCGATAGGGCGAAAAAAAAGGCGGACCGAAAAAAACAAGATTCCATTAAAAAATGTTGCCGTCATCAACCTTGAATGATATGGGATGAATTGATACCTATATTTTGCTATTTTTATTTGAAAGAAATAAAATACATTACTGCATCAAAGGAAAAGACAAAACATTAAATCAGAGCAGAGCCTTGTCTTGTCTCCTCTCTAAATATTTGTCTGCCATCCACCTTCCGGCACAGCAACAGTCATCTTTGGCCATTTGCGGCATGTTGACCGCTGCGAGAGGACGACAAAGTTTTTTTTTCTAAAATCGGGCAAGAATTAATGCGCACGTTGATGTCATCCATAAAATGTACTTGCCGTGGCCTAACCCTGAGGTTCATTTCTGATCTCCTACCGGTTGTGTCGGTGTAGAAGCGGCTTAGTGGCCTTTGCCCCGGCCGGTCCCTGGGAACACATGTCCGGCCTGATCCTACACGGTGTAAGTCACGGGGCGAGCTCAGGCACGTTTCTGCGAGCTTTATTGGATTTGCGGGGCTTTTCTCGTGACAGGGTCAAAGTCTGGGTATCAATCATGGACAGGCAAATGGATCCGAACCAAGAGTCCCGGGTTCGAACCCTGCCATACAGTGCCACTGGTCTTGTGCCCTTGAGCAAAGGACGAAAATGATTCTTTCAGAGGAAGCTATCTTTTGAAACGATCTAGTTCATACCGTTATACAACGATTTGAAGATATTTGAGGCATTTTACGTGACAGGGTGAAGTCTTGGTATCAATCATGGACAAGGAAACAGATCTAAAAAGCAAAGGAGAGTGGGATCGTGTGGCGTTATGGTCGAGTGTTCGTCTCGGAACGAAGAGGTCCCGGGTTCGAACCCTGCGGTTCCACCGGTCTTGCGTCCTTGGGAAAGGCACTTAACACGACTTTCCTCACTTATTGTACTGTCACCATCCTCTGTGTTGGAACCTTGTCTTTTGATGACATGTTGGGAAAAATAACAAAAAAGTTAACTTTTCAAGCAATCTGGTTCATACCGTTACACAACAAATTTGAAGATAAACACTAATGAAACAACTATGCTGTTAAAAGAAGATGTGACAAGGTCAGTCGTGGACAAGGAAACGAAAGCAAGGGTCAAAATTTAATAAAAAAGCGATCTGAGCATGATGTCCCTCGCTGGACCTTGGCTCAGTAATTGTCTCCGCATTCCCTCGTATGTCAGCCTTCAGTGGAATGACATAAGGTGTAGTGGGCCTGACCACCCCCACTTCTCACTTGGTAGCTCCCAGAATAAACTCCCAGGATTCCTTGCTGCGCATGCGCACTAGTCAGTCTTTATTTTTTGAGCCTCTGGCAACACACCCCCGGTGTTTTCTCTTGGTAAAAATGGGCTCGAAGCGCGAGGACAGACGACGCAAGAGTTCAAGAGCTTCCGAGGAACGGGAGGAGCGCTCGCGCTCCTCCTCGAGGCACGCCAGCCGCAAGAGGACGGCGTCCAAAACCGAGCACATGGCGCCCCCCTCCCCACCTGGGGGCGGCCATGATAGTTCTTCACAGCACTCACAGCCGCCCAAGTTGCGGCCTGTTACGGCCCCGGGCGACGACGTGGACTCCACGGCGGGCGGAATCGAGTCTGAAGAACGTCATGAGGAAGAGAAAGACACACGTGTCGACTCTCAACTCGAGAAGAAGAGCGAGGAAGAAGTCTTTTTGGAGACTCAAGAGAAGAATGGTGACAGCAGTGCCGTACGTATATCTGCCTTAGAGCAGAATTTCTCTTTGCTTTCAGATAAGCTGGACGGACTTCAAGAACTGCTGGTCAACCAACTGACGTCTTCAGAACCCTCCAGGAAGCGGCGAGCTTCGACTGGCGGGGGACCGGTTGCAGAGAAGCGGCAGCGCTTCACAGCTCAGCCGGAAGAAGGGGAGGGGGGCGGCAGCGCCTTCCGACGACAGCGCGTCATCCG
>NW_017803257.1:146787-171427 GCF_001625305.1 Branchiostoma belcheri
ACAGCAGCCGCCCGCACGGATCTGGTCTGGTGGAGAGACCAGTTGGCCAACGCGAACAGCCGACCGATTCTCGCTCCCTCAGCGGACTTGGAGGTGGAATCGGATGCGTCAGGTACAGGTTGGGGCGGCTTCTGCAATGGCGTCCACACCGGAGGCCGTTGGACAGAGAGAGAGAGCAGAGCTCACATCAACGTCCTAGAACTTCAGGCAGCGTCGATGACAGTACGCGCCTTCTGCAAGGACATCGAGAATGGTCACGTGAGAGTTCACTCGGACAACTCTACTGTGGTGGCATACCTGAACAGGCTGGGCGGCACTCGGTCGCTCGCTCTACTGAACGCCACGCTGGATCTTTGGCAGTGGTGCGCCGACAGGAACCTGTCTCTATCAGCGAAACACATCGCAGGCAGGGAGAACATTCGAGCAGATTTTTGCTCTCGACATTTTTCCGTAGCAACGGAGTGGTCTCTGGAACGGAATACGTTCCTGAGCCTTCAGGCAACGTTTCCACTACTCAGTCAGGGGGTGGATCTGTTCGCCAGCAGAACCAACCGACAACTGGAGCAGTACGTGTCGTGGCATCCAGAAGCGGAAGCCATGGGAACAGACGCCTTCACACTACGGTGGAACGAGTGGGAACTAGCGTACGCATTTCCCCCCTTCAAGCTGATCCCGCCAACACTGCAGAAAGTGCGGGAGGACAGAGCTCAGCTAATCCTGATAGCACCAGTGTGGGACACTGCGGTATGGTATCCCGTTCTACTAGAAATGGTGGTGAAGAACCAGTCCTCCTACCCCAGCACGAGCATCTCCTGATCCAGGTAGAGTCCGGGCTGCCGCACCCAGAGGGCAGCAAACTGCAACTAGCCGCATGGCATGTTTGCGGAGACAACATGCGGTGTACGGCTTTTCGACAAAGGTTAGCCGAATTCTACTGGCATCATGGAGGGCAGGAACACAACGTCAATATTCCTCGGCCTGGGACAAGTGGAGTAGCTGGTGCCGTGGACGGGATCTTGATCCCGTTTGTGCTCCTCTGAGTCAAGTGTTAGAGTTCCTGTTATCTCAACACGAGAGAGGGCTCCAGTACCGCACAGTGAACGTGTACAGATCAGCCATCTCGTCCACACATCTTCCCCTGGAATGTCGTCCGCTAGGGGAACATCCTTTGATGCGCAGGTTTATGAAAGGTCTGTTTGAATTGCGACCTCCTTTACCCAAGTATTCGTTCACTTGGGATGTCAGGCAAGTGTTGGACTTCTTGCGCCGCTGGTCCCCGGCCAACTCCTTATCTCTTCGTCAGCTAACTCTGAAACTGGCAATGTTACTGGCACTGGTATCAGCAGGAAGGGAGCAGACACTTTCGTTCCTGGACGTAAAGCTGAAGCGAAGAATTCCAGGAGGAGTTTGTTTCCGAGTAGAGAAGCTGACAAAGACTTCTCGTCCGGGCAGTGTGATTCAGGAGATCATTGTGCCCAAGTTTGAAGAGGACTGTAGGTTGTGCCCAGTTCGATATTTGAAAGTGTATTTATCAAGAACTCGGAGTTTTAGGTTATGTGATAGTTTTTTGTTTCGTGCCCTGGTGGAACCGCACCAGGCAGTTACGTCAGCAACTATAGCTAGATGGCTGAAGACTGTCTTAAAGGAAGCAGGAATAGACACACGTCAATTCACAGGACACTCGACACGCAGTGCGTCTACTTCAGCAGCACAACTGCAGGGAGTATCTACCAAGGACATCATGAGAACAGCCAATTGGTCGTCTTGCAGTACGTGGGAGAGATTCTACAAGAAGCCTGTGGTGAGCAACAACTTTGGGCGAAGTCTCCTGGCCTCAGGCTACAAAGGCACCTTATGTCATTCCACTGAAGGCTGACATACGAGGGAATGCGGAGACAAATGAGAATTGTACGAACTGACCTGTCAGTGACGAACAGGTTCAGTTGTCTCCGCATCCCTCTAGGTCAGCCTCCCTCCCTGTCAGATCATCCTAGAAGTCTGGTGGATGAAGCCCTCCCGAGTACACTTCGGCCAGGAGCCTCTACAAACAGAAGACTGACTAGTGCGCATGCGCAGCAAGGAATCCTGGGAGTTTATTCTGGGAGCTACCAAGTGAGAAGTGGGGGTGGTCAGGCCCACTACACCTTATGTCATTCCACTGAAGGCTGACCTAGAGGGATGCGGAGACAACTGAACCTGTTCGTCACTGACAGGTCAGTTCGTACAATTCTCATTTATATAAGAAGATCTAGTTCATACCGTTATAGTACTAAAACAAATTATTTGAAGATAAACACAAATATATGCTATAGGGTCAGAGATTGAGGTCGCAGCTCGTAACTTCTTACCGACAGACCGTTTTAATGGCTCTTTACCAGAACATCATCAAACTAATGGGAAACATCGGGAGGCTTTAAATCGCCACGTAGTGGCCATGCTCGTAAAAACCCCTTACATTCTTTAGGTGGGTACGCCGCTGTCTGACTCTAGTCTAAGGCCAAACCACATCCTGAAGGAAACTCAAGCTTTGATATGATGGGAGGGTTGGGAAAAATTCCCTTGAAAAAAAGATTAAGTTTTTTAGTCAGGTAATGACAGATTTATAAAGAATAGAAAAGACAAAGTAGGTGATGCCATGATAAAATGCTGAAAATGTTAAATGGAATGTTTTGTACTCCCTACTCTTCTGTATCTGTATCTGTATAGCTGGTATAACCGCCCTCCGGCGTAACACACCAGCTTCTGTATTTGTATAGCCGGTATAACCGCCCTTCGGCATAACACACCAGCTTCTGTATCTGTATAGCCGGTATAACCGCCCTTCGGCGTAACACACCAGCTTCGCAGGCACGCGGCACGGCGGCAGCTAGCTATATCACACCGAACGACTTGTTACACTCAATTTTTGCACATTGTGACTTCTTGAAGTCCAAGAAAACGTCGGTTCTGGTTCTTGTCTTGTAGTCCCGACACCTCCCTGGCCTGGGGGCAAGGCCATTCATTCCTTCACGTTATTACAGAAAGTATCGTTTGCAGTGATAACTTCATGTGTCCCGCAGTAGCACGTCAGTTGGCACACGCTCTGATATACATCACGTACCCTGGCGTCAAAACTCCCACACAGGCTGTACCAGCAATTTCACCGTGGCAAAGCAAGAAAAATACTCTAGAGGAGGAAATTTGTCTGATATTGACATTGGCTGACATTTCGTAGCCCATTTGCGGTATCATTTCATAGTTAAAACATTGCAAATAGCCCAAATCAGACCACTTGAGGCGTCTCTTTATTGTTTTGGGTACCACCCATAAATAGCTAGAACCGGTTTAGGATACAAACCAAACAACGTCGCCGATGATTTTCGCCTAGCAGAAATCAGTATGCTTCGCGATATGATTTATTCAATTTACTTTATTGCCGCACTGAAATTGCATTGGATGTCTTTGACTTTTGTAGCGAATGGTCGCAGGCAGGCATTCCTTGCCCAGCCAACCAGGCGTTGATGTGTGTTTGATGAATTGGAGTTGTCAGTGGTCACGGTCGATCACATACAAGGGCCGTGCGGCACACAGACAGTCGGTACAAATGACTTACGACATCACGCCTTGCCCTATGCATGTCTATTTCAGCAGAGGCTTTATTCCAACACAAGGGTTGCACAGAGACCAAAATTTCAACGACCACTATCGCCTCCATTAGGATAATTACCTCCGAACGTAATCTCGCGAGAGTAATTGTCCTGATGAAGGCGATAGGTGGTCGTTAAAATGTTGATCTCTGTGTAACCCATGTTTTGGAATAAAGCTCAACATTTTACTAAGATTACTACCAACAGAGATGAACATTCAGACCAAAGTCAAGTACGTGCAAATGTACACGTCGTCATTGCAGTAACAGGTATGAGGTCTGACGTTGGTCAAAACATGTTTGCTGGTTATGCATATAATATATAAGAAGAAGGTGAAAATGGAGGGTAACCTTGGCTAATGTTTTCCCTAGTGTCATATGTCGCCTGTCTGTAGCCTAGTATAGGTTCTAGTCATAAACCAAAATCAGCTGCACCTGGTTTGGTAGACGTTGAACATAGTTGACGCACCGTGGCCTGCATTGGTACACCATAGCCCAAAGGTTGTTGTGTGGGCGCTAGAGGGGTGATGGCTATATGCCATGTCTGCTTTTCCCACGGATTTTAGTTTCTCCTGCTCACAATGTTCCTTTCTGGGTTACAGCTGTCAGGTTGCGATCTATGCCCAAATAAGGAACTCCCAGCTTTGTTTATGGTCTTAAAACAGGTGGGAGCTCTGGGCACGAGTGCCAGAGGCTGTGGGAACGAGATCCAGGGGGAGGCATATGTAGACGTCTGTTGGCACCGTCACATGTATTATCTGGATGACCTTTCTGTCAATGACCTTGGTTTTGTTCTGCCCCCCTCCCCCTCCCTCTGCATCATATGACTGTTCTTCTGTAAGGAGATACTGTAATATTTCGCCTTTGGAGATCGAACATAAAAGATGTTTGCAGACTATAATAGTTTCTGATACTATATATTGATACATTATGTTGTACATTGTACTAGATTCTGACCCTGGTGCTGGACAAGTCTTCATTGTCATACCGAGTCAAGTGTGACATCAACACCATTGTCTTTGCAAGGCCCATCCCGACACAGTAAGGTCATGTACAGAAACAGGTGACCTTGCCAACGCGACGTGTCCGTGTCCTTCACGTGCTGACCTTGCCCTTGACCCGAGATGTCCTGTCACCAGGCCCAGTGACGCGCCTGGGTCCGGCTAAATTGGGCAGAAGATGGGGATATTAGTCTTCATTAGTAGCGTGAAGTCTGCTGCTCTCACAGTAATCCTACCAGGTGGGTCTGGTTTGTGGAAAATTAACGTGCTGCAGTATCTGTCGTAGCCCTGGGTTGGTCTATCGTCCACATATATCAAGACTAATTATAATACGGTAATATTTCCAAAACTCACATGTGCAAAGCACCAGAGCGGCTAAAACAAAACAAAGCACCAAGCAGAGAATGGCGGAATAGTGTTAAACAGGGACAACAGCAACAACTAATACATTTTGACTTGATTTAAATGATTGAAGCTAGAGAAATATTAATGCTGGTCGCAGTTTATATTTGGCAGAGAAACAACCATATCACAATACTTTGATCCTCATCCAAACAAGAAAACACACAATATGGCCATAAGTTGAACTGCAATAATCCGTGATTGCTGGCTTCTACTCACCAGACCTTTTAGAGTCAGCTCTAATTCAGAATCTAAATGAATTATGCTCTTCGTCGTTCTACCGACCCCTAAGCTTAGGCCTAACCTTGCCTTTGTTAGCATGGAATCGTTTCTGAGTAAGATTTACTGGCCGACTCCTGTTAAATCATTTTGTTAAAAGAACAGATGAAAGGACTAGTCTATCAGCTGTGCGCCCCTGGCCCAGAACTGTGACAAAGGACAAGGAGAGAGTCTTTCGATAATATCACTCACTGAAGTATTATTACTGACATCGGCATAATTTTTGGAGAACGTCCAGATTCAGGGACGTAAATAAGTTGCACACCTACACACAAGGCCACACACGGCAGGTCTTTATTGCCAAAATGTTTACGAGTAGCGTCCGCAGCAGGCTTATAGAACTGGGGGTTTGGTGGTCTTTGGCTGTTTTCTAATTACCCCAGTTTTAATTCAACCAGGCCGGCTATGTTGTCTATATGCAATCAGAAAATAGCACATAAAAGCTCCCAAAGGCCCTGAATACCCCCCAAACCCCCAGTTTTTGGCATGATATGGAAGCTAGTTTACGAGGGCGGCTGCTTCATTCGTCTTGAAGCTCAGAACCAGGCTTACTGGTTTCGCACTAGCCTCTACCAGGCTTCGGGAGACGACTGGAAAGAGTAGAAATCGGTCAAATAGAGAGATAACTTGCCGAAGGAGTTGGAGTTCGGGTGCGGCAAAAATGTACTCTCTAGCGGACAAACTCCCTCGGTATGTTATCTCTCTATTTGACCGGTTTCAGCTCTTTCCAGCCTTTTCCCGAAACCTGGAGTGGTAGAGGCTAGTTTCGCACGGTTTGTGTTGTAACTGTCCTGTCAGACCCACTTAAAACATGTTTCTCTTATCGTGAGAAATCGTTTGTTGGAACTGTCGACAGTGGGTTTATTTAAACATGGTGGTGTGATATTTCCGTATTTACAAAGACTCGCGAGATAACGGAAGTAGAGTCTTTAATCATTACATGCGCTGCTTATGCTGTGCTCAATTTTCCTAGTCTCTACCAGACTAACTACGCTGGCTATATATAGGAGAATATTTGCCAGGGGAGTTTGGCCGCCTTGTAGATTTGACTGGCCGGAGGGAAGGAAACTACGTACCCCCCTCCCCCGCGGCCGGACTCCCTTGGCCAATTTCATTCTTTTTTTTGCCGAATTCTACAATCCGTATTCCCGTAGAAAGGCCTGGTGGAGGCTAACATTTCCAACCCAGGGCCCGACCGGGCAGTCTTATGGACCGAAAAGCATGATGTCAAAGACAACAAACACAACAAAAAGTTATAAAAAAAATAATGATGGGAACTATTTGCGTATATTCTAAATATAATTTGTTGATTTTTCGCTATGTGACCTCATCATTAGAGGCCTAGAACGCCGAGCAAAAAGTCGAGTACGTAACAGCAGTTTCTTGTAGCTTTTGATTCAAAGGAATAACTTCCACATCTGTGAAAACGCTCAAGGCTGGCTGGCTGCAGGGTCTGGTTCCGAAATTGAAATATCTGAGCTTTCCTTTAAATCATGTCTCACCCAAACCGGTCTGGCCAACTCTCTAGCTGCTTGGGGTGTGTGTTAATGTGTTGTAGCGTCATGAGTAGAATCTACTACTGGTGAAAGGTGGTCATTAAATGCCAGCGGTTAGATACGGGATACCAATCTTCGGCAATCAGTTGGTAGCTCTTCACCTTTAGCAAGGTTACTTTTTATCATTTTGCCATGAATTATGCAAATGGCTCCACATTAACATAATATGTGCACAGGGATGCCGTAAGAGATGCTTTCGTGACCAGGCCAGGCATGTCCCCTCGTGCCCAGGCCAGGCATACCTTCGTGCCCAGGCCTAGCCTGGGTGCCAGACTCCTAGCACACTGGACAGTGAGCTATCTCAGTGAGATACTTTGTGTCCAGTGTGCTATGAGTCTGGCACCCAGGCTCAGGGAGACACTTTGTGCCCAGTGTGCTATGAGTCTGGCAACCAGGCTAGACCAGGCCAGGCGTGCCCTCGTGCCCAGGGTAAGAATGCTCTCGTGCCCAGGCCAGGCATGCCCTCGTGCCCAGGCCAAGCATGCCCTCGTACCCAGGCCAGTCATGCCCCGTGTACCCACCAGTCTCAGAAGTACAGTTGAATGATGACCGCAGGTTTGACCCGTCTGACCTTGTCTGGTTCCAATCAGGAGGAAAACTCCGCACCTCTCACCAAACCTCCCTGCCACAGTCCCGCGGGCGGACTCGGCCCTTAATGAGAGGACTTAATGCGACTAGAGCACCAGAAACTGTCTCAGCTGTGGTGCCATGGTGACAGGAGAGGCGAGGAAAAGTCTTCCAAAAACAGTTACTCAACAACAAGCAACTGGATATGATTTTGGAAACGGTCAGACGTTTCAGGCAGCATCCACTACCTTTCGTCAGTCAGTGGCCCAGTGTCACTGACAAAAGGTAGTGGATGCTACCTGAAACGTCTGGCCGTTTCCAAAATTCATATCCAGTTGCTTGAGTAACTGTTTTTTTTTTGGCGTATTGTATTATCTAGATGCCTAACTTTCACCGACGTATCGTGGAAAAGTATGCTTAAGATTCTTTTCCAGAGCCCTGTAAGTTACTAATGCACCGGTTTAGGATATAGTTGCTGTACTCAGGTATTCTCCGTTAGAAAGAGAGATATGGATAGGACTTTTCTGTATGTGTATCCGTATAGCCGGTGTAACCGCCCTTCGGCGTAACACACCACCTTCGCAGGCACGCGGCGTGGCGGCAGCTGGCTATATTACACCGTTACAGCATCTTACTATAAACATTGTTTAAAGTTATCTCATGCGTAGTCTGGATATTTTTTGTTTGTCTTCCAGTGCCACCCACTGTAAGTTTCTTTTAGTTGCATGATTTACTGAAGACAAGTGTAGTCTAGCTTTTATCGACCTGAATAGTCCAACTATTTACAGGCCCAAGGTCACCAGGCTTGGATTTCGTGCCAGATCGTGAGAGACTTTTCTCTACGCCGTTAACTGTATTTAGTCTGCAATTCGTCCGGTGAGATTCGTGTAGACACTTTTATTGATAACGTGACCAAACTTTGGTCTTAAGGAACCGTAGTTTTTCTCTAGATAGTCTCATATCTAGTCCGGGTCTTTCATATGACTTCTCGTGAATCTGTCGTTGCCGATGATCAGTTAATCGGTGACTAGTAGATTTCATGACTAGTAGACTAACCCTCTACTCTTCTGTAAGTGCCACTCTATTGCAGAGCATAGGGGTGGCGCCCATCTCCATTTCCGTAGCCCCTGGGCCACACAGCTGTGCAAGTACTACAGCAGGGGGCTAACCCGCTGGTGGTGGTGCGTGCTTGACCTTCCCATACTCTTTCTCGTAGATGCTGAGTGGTAAACAGAGAAAAGTCTTTGGTATGAACTCACGACCTCCCGGTTACAAAGCGAGTACTTTACTGATTGAGCTATTGTACCGGCCAACCCTTTCAATAGTCAAGTTCAGAAAAAAATATTCTTCTTTTTCTTCACCATGTTGACAAATGCCGAACGTCACTTCAAGGATACAGGTTACATGTACAGAACTGAAACAGCACCTCCCTTGTAGCCTCCACCATTCACGACAATATCTGTTTTTCTGTGAATATACATGTATGGACAAGTGTAAAAGATATCAACATCGGTCTAAAACGGGTTTGCAAGGATCTACCCATGATGTTCACCGTCCCGGCAGACACGAAGTTTTTAAGTCTGTGAAAATAAGACTTGTTTTGTCAAGCGGTCGCCCTGTATCCCTCAGTGTCACGTACACACATGGCTCGCGTGACCTTTTGTAGGATTTTACGTGAAGCCATCAGGTCCATTTTATTTGTCTTTTGGCATCGTTAGCATGTAACAGCGTCCAGTTCTTCGTTGTTAAAGCAAAATTCAAACCAAATGCACGATCTAGTTCAACACCGAGGTCTCTGGATCTCATGCTGCGCTCTTGGACTTTTTTTTAATAAACACCGCCACCTGGCGATTTTCCATGAACTACAAGCCAACCATGGTCGTCCAATGATATGAAAATGATGCATATCATTAGAATTATCATCAATGTTGAGGAAAAATAATTTCTTCCAACTCGGAATCTTTGGTTGAGGCTCGCGACGTCGTAAAGCTTCTTGAGAGAGGGCGAAATAATTACTCTTATGACGATTGAGTGAATCTTAGGACACAAGGTGTGCGAAGGTAAACTACGAGTTCAGCTGGTCAGAAATCGGTATCGTCCCCCGTCATAAAAATTTCTCTGTTTGTAGAGAGCTAAACTTTGACATTTGTCCGTGTGTTTCCCCCAGGCCTGCACGTGGCGCGGCAGGGACAGGAGGCAGAGTTTGCCGTGACGCTGAGGGACGGGGAGCAGGGGCGACATGACGGTCCCATGCTGACATTTCTCCCTGTGTTTCCCTCAGGTCTGCACGTGGCGAGGCAGGGACAGGAGGCAGAGTTCGCCGTGACGCTGAGAGACAGGGACGGGGAGCAGGGGCGACATGACGGTCCCATGCTGACATTTCTCCGTGTGTTTCCCTCAGGTCTGCACGTGGCGCGGCAGGGGCAGGAGGCAGAGTTCGCCGTGACTCTACGCGACAGGGACGGGGAGCAGTGGCGACGCGGCGGCGACGACATGAAGGTGGACATCGTCGAGAAGAACAAGAACGCCAAGTGCGTCCTACATTTGCAAACGGCTATTTTAATGTATAGATAATAGACGAAGATGGCATACATAATTTAAAGATACACGAAGCCATCATGTTTTATATAAATCAGAATGTAAACCTTCCTTGCAAGACAAGTAAAGAACAAGCAGTCGACGCTTTAGCCTTCGTCATGAAAATTGACCCTCTCACCTTTGACCTAATAGAAAATGACATAATCAGTATGTCAGAGAGTGTTCTTGTGTGTCTGAACATTTCTTTAAGACATTGTAAAAATTAAATTTGAATGAATGCCTTTGCCCATGTCTAACTTTACTTCTTCCACAACGCACGTCAAAACCAGATACGAGTACTCTCAAACCAGCTATGTGTGCCCATACCCCCATGGTGACTTCTTACCTTCAAACAGACACAAAAGGACATGCATTTACCAACAGAGACTAGTCCCTATGAAGACAAATACCATTATGTTTCGGGAGGGGGGCCTTTTATATCGACAGTTCACAAAACTTAAGGCTGTCAAAAGAAGCGCCAAAAAGCAGTTACTCAAACAACTGGATATGATTTTGAAAACGTCAGACGTTTCAGCTAGTATCCACTAGCGTTCGTCAGTGACTGAGAGACCAGAGGAGAAATGCAGGTTTATAAGCACAAACTATTGTCAAGACAAGCCTTCAAAGTAGTGAAAGGTATCTCTCTCCTTCCCGCAGACTTCTGAGATTCCCCTGGCTGAGAAAAAGGTGAGCGAATGAAATAGCAGGACATTGAAAAGGTGGGGTCCTCGCAAATGTATGGGAGGTAGTCTGTACCAGACTCTTTTGAAGGCTGAATGAATATTAGAAATCGGCCTAAAAGAATGTAGCTGGTCAAGGGAATTGTCAAACTTGACTCTCTATGGCCGGCTAACTCTCCTGGCCAGCTATATTCTTTTCAGGCTGATTTCTTATATCTATCCAGCCTGCAAAGGTGTCTGGTGGATACTATGGGAAGAGTCAGTGAACAGGACCTCTCAGAGCTGTTGTTCCAAAGGTTTCCGCTAGATGGGGCGGCAGCAACGTTCTCTTCCAACACATTTTAATCTATATATCATTAATTTGGATCGTACATTTGTAATCACCCTCCATCAGTTTTTGCCCAATCCCACGGTAAATGTTTGGAACATCCCTAAGCTTATGATTTCATAAATTACAAGATATTGTTTCACAGTTGAAGGGTAGACGTTGAAGAGCTGTATGTTGTTCCAGGTGTAACAAGGTGGTTATATCTGACCGGTTGGACGGGAGTTTTCACGTCGCGTACACGGCAGACGAGTCCGGGCACTACCTGATCAGCATCGCGGTAGGAGGACAACATATACAGGTTTGTTTATTTGTTTGTATATTTGTTTGTTTGTTTGTTTAGCATAACCGGTAAATCGCCTTTTAAGCGTAACACACCAGTTTTTTACATGTACGTACAGGCTGCTTAAGACCGGACTGTAAGGTTTGAACCACTCACACCGGGAAGGTCCCCTAGTCTTTTCGATAAGTGTGGTGGGTTCTTTAACGTGTGGGGGGTGTGGCTCCTAACTCCTACTCCTAACTGTTGCCGTTATGTGCCACTATTTCTTCCAAGTACTGATCAGATACAACAAAGTCTTTTGATTATTTGACAAAGTTAATTTATCATCAGTCAATTAATTATTAATTAGTTAATTTTGATTATTATTAACTCGTCGCTCCAGGGCAGTCCTTTCACGGTCTCGGTAAAGCCGAAGTGGAGATCTCACACCGGAGTTTTTCACTGCTGCACGTTTTGCTCCAGTGGGGGGAACAAGGACATCAGCTGCGGGTGCGGTGGGACTGTCACAGGTACTGGTCTGTATTGCACTAACTTGTGTCCGTCTGATTGCTTGTTTACGGCAAGAACAGTTACTCAAGCAACTGGATATGATTTTGGAAACGGTCAGACGTTTCAGGTAGCATCCACTACCTTTCGTCAGTGACACTAAGAGACTGCAGGAGAATTGCAGGTTTATAAGTAATAAAGTAATAATTGGAACTATTTGCGTATATTTTTGATACAAATTGTTGATTTTTCTTTGCTTGAAACAGCCCGGCCGGGCCCCGGTCCTGACATTGTGACCTCTGCATTACAGAGTTGACCGAAATGGACGAAATGTGGCTTTAAAAGTTCCTTATGACACACATTTGAACTCACACAGTCTATCCCTTACCCACACCTCACACAGGAGGCTACAAAGGTTGCGGGCACGGACACGTGGGGCACCCTGGGAAGTCGCACTGGTCGTGCTGCGGGTCGACTGTGGAGAAAGCGGAGTGCACACGGCCCCCTTCCATCAGCAAACACGTCACGGTCTGAGGTCTGCGCATGCCCGCGTTCTCTGGCCGCCATCTTGTTTATGATCCTTAGGCCACACCAAGTAGTTTTTATGGATGACGTCGACGCGCGCATTAATTTTGGCCTGTAACTATGACCAAAGAGTCACGACAGTGGGAAAAGGGAAGATGTGATGAAATGAAAGAAACAGAACAGGACGACAACTGCTGTTCCACTGATTTATTAGTCCTCTAACATTTGACCCCCCCCCTAGTATATTTCAAATCTAGGCATCTTGTATTTTTCTGCCCTTCGTGTTTTTCCGCGCTCTCGCATTAGATTTGGGAACTCTAGACGACGTCATCCATGCAAATTACTTGGTGTGGCCTTATAGAGTTGTTAATCTCTAACAATTTGTAAATCATTGTAAAATAAAGGCTAGTTTTGAGTCATATGACAATATATTTTCTAATAGACATGCATGGTTAGCCAAATTTTTCCTCGATAATATCTTGCCATACACTATGAAACCTGTGTGTGATATCCTAAGATTTAATGTCCAAGGTCAAGTATAACATTATGGATAGGTTATGGTTCCTAAAAACGGAAAGTTGTGAATATACTTACCCAAACGAAGAAATAATAGGAAAATAGCTCAATTGAAAATTCCTCTGCACATTAGTACTAACACTTCTTAGTAATTGTGTATTTTATTGTTTACTATCTTCTACGCATTCTGCATGTAAGTTTAACTTTTGACGGACGAGCTTCTGCTTGTTTTGCTTTGAAAAACGTATCTGTTTAACGTATATCCATTAATTTGAGTATGGTTACATATATATGACATGGCCACACATGAAAAAAAGATCACGAGACCAGGCAGCGATATTGTATATATTTCAAGTTGCTCTTGATGCCAAAATGATGTTTTAGCTCTATTAAATATATGCTGGCACAGTATACATTGTCTTTTTAAGCTACTGAATTTCATTTGCATTCCGAATGTTGAACTGCTTTTAGAGGAAGATCATATGATACCTAAGAGAATCTTACCAGAAAAGTTAAGTTCTCCGATGGTGTGGACCATACTGTGGACAGTTACCTTGCTGAAATAAGATTGTTGAAACTCTTGTTTGAGAAAGTGTACATATATCATTGGACGTAAACACACAGCTTCATCATATACAGTTTTGTCATGATGTTAAACAGCAAAGTGGTTCAAAATGTGAATGGACATATGAAGAGGGCAGGCGACATGTTGTGTATAAGACAATATGAAAATGTTGACAATCAATGATGACAAGACATAAGTTAAAGCTAGACTACGACATTGCTTTCTGCCACTGTCAATAAAGACGCATTTTTCGACAGGTAGCATAATGGCATTCTTATTTGTCTGCATCTTATATTTGCTTTTTCCACACATCGTTAAGCTATCCTAACCAAAATTAAACTACATACATGATTTGGTGAGCTAGTTTTCCTCAACTTTTAAACAAAATGTAGTTCTGCGAATGTTTTTCGAGCGACGAAATGTAGTTTCTCAAACACCAGAGCGACAACCGAGTACAGCTTTCGCCTTTAACCTCGCTCTTCGGGCACGATTCCGGGCTTAGCTTCAAACAAAGCCGACCCAACAGGCTGGGCGTGTCTGAAGCTAAGACCGGGCTGCAGCCTGGGGAGCGAGGCTAGCTTAGGCTCCTTGGCAGGCGTTCCGGGATCAGTCTTTTCTTCTGGGAGTGGGGGTTGGGGTGGCGCTTATTTTCGCATCAAACGTAGATCGCACTCATTAGAAGCTCCGGTCGCCAACCGTAGTATGCTATCCTTATAGATATCCATAGAAGGGTTATAGGACGTAGCTTCTATTGCTTCGATCACGAAATAAGCAAAATAAAACACGACCGATCCAGGAACGCCTGCAAAGGAGGCTACTAGCTGTCGCTCTACTGTTTGAGAGGCTATATTTCCGGGTGCACGGTGTACTTGCCCGTGCAGTGTTCCTTGGGAATCCCCGCCTGCTGGCAGCTCCGGTCGGCGGGAATCTCGTGGAAGAGGCTACTCTCGCGAGAGTACTGTCCCTTCTGCTTCGGTCTGTAATCCAAAACCTCCAGCAGCGTCTTGTGAAGGTCAAACGGCGACGTGGACCTGTTCTGGTTGACCTTGAGGCTGGCCACGATTCTGGGGTACTGATCCTCGATGTGAGGCGGCAGCACGATGCACATGAAGGGTAAGTCCCTGTCGTCCTCCGTCCCGCCCTCGGTCGCCACGTCCACCAGGTCAGAGAACACCACCACCACGGAGTTCTGTGTAACAGTAAGACGAATCTTGAAAAGAAAAGGGGGAGTAGTGTAATAGTGGGGGGGGGGGGGGGCGATAGGCGCTACCAACTGACCCGGCCAAGGGGTCTAGATCTTTTCAGCCGAGTGGTTAGACTTAGAGGGTGAGTGCAGGATCATGTGGACTGGTGCCTGGGGTTGGTCGTGGGTTCAAACCCCGGCCCGGGACCAGTGGGATTTTATCTGTTTCTACTGCGTACCTCCTGTTTCTTACCTGCAGGATCAGTTGGTCGTTCCAGAACTTGAGCAGGTTGGAAATGTCGGCGTCGATCGTGGCGAAGTCGGACGCCTTCCGCTGCGTTCGTGACGTCTCGTGGATGGACGTCAGAACGAACATCAGACCCTCGGAGTATTTCTGGGTGAAGTCCCGGGTGTAGTCTAGCGTCGCCTGGTGGGCAGGGGTGGAACCAACGCACTCCTCGGTTCTGGAACAGAGGGAAATTTGGCAGGTCATTTTCGCTTCAAACCGTCAGTCATTTGAAATTCAAAAATTCTGTCTTTTAGTCATCGGTAGGATTATAATTCTGAAATGTTCAGATCGAATTATCCAATATAATAGTAAACTATCTTCTCTCCGTGGCTGCAACGGAATATGATATCTATCCGGCCTTTGTGTGCCACACTAAACATTGTGTCTCAAACTCAAGACAATAGCTGTCATAGTATGTACAGGAAAGACGTTTCTTCAGTACCAAGGTCAGCAAACAGCAAGGTCAGCAAACAGTCCATTTCACCTGGACCTTTCTCTTTCGAAGACCTACCCACATGCCAAATATAAAAGCCTTCTTAAGCCTCACTGGGTCAGTCTACTGAGGAAGACCAGAGCGACTGGTCAAAAGCTTTAGGTTAGAGAACTTCTTTGTGTTGGATCTAAGGTTTTAACTTTACAACAACCAACCCGAAGGTTTTCTTGCCCTGCACGAGGAACGTCCTGAGGTAGTGGTCCGACAGACACCTTTGTCCCAGTGTTGACGTCACAGTTTAAGGAAGCTACGTGACAAGCCTCACTGGGTCGGTCTACTGAGGAAGACCATAGCGACTGCTCGAAAGCTTCTTTGTGTTGGATCTAAGGTCTTAACTTTAAAACAACCTACCCGAATGTTTTCTTGGCCTGCACGAGGAGTGTCCTGAGGTAGTGGTCCGTCGGCTGGTTGCGGAACGCGCCCTTGTCGTACCCCCAGACGCTCGGCATCTCCTCCGCTAGCAGCGTGACGTAACCGGCCTTCTTGTACTCTCCCCACAGCCACGGGTAGTTATCTTTGTACCAGCCGAAGTGCTGCTGCTCGATGTCAGCGTCCAGTTCACTTTGGACTTGTCCTATCGTTCAAAACGATAAGAAAAAAAAAACTAGAATTTAAAATTTGTGTATTTAAATGTTAATCGTACTTTTTTGTCGTGTGGCGCTGTTAATAAAAGTTATAAACTTGAGTGCAGCGTCAAACTGTCCTTGTTATGTTTTAAAGTTTTGATGCATAAAAAAACCTAGAAGGGGGGGTCGTGTGGCGTGACGGAGTGGAGTGCTAGACTCGAAACAAGAGGTCCTGTCCTCTAGCCCTGCCATGCCACCGATCTTGTGCCCTTGGGAAATGCACTTTACACGAAAGAAAATGACTATGTCTGTTGTTCGTTCATACGTTTGTCTGTGTTGGTGGTGGCATGAAAATAAGTTGAAAAACCTTGAGTGTGCCGTCGCCATGTCTTGTAAAAGATGTTGGAAAAAAAGGTAACAAACAAAACTATTGGATCGCTGGTTTAAAAAGTTGTGGAAGGCGTAAAAAATACATTTCGTCCTTGAAAATACTGCTCACTGATGTCTGTAATGAGAGACGAATAGAATTCGACCCTGAAGCGTTATTTGTTGACGTTTGTGTTTGAAACCCGGTTGTCCTGTTTTCTGTCAACTGGGATTCACACAGGATAAGGTCCGGCGTACATGTGTGTCAGAGAGAAGAAGACACTCATAATCTGTTCCTTCCTTCTATAGGTCATTGTCGTACCACAAATCAAATACCATGGCTATAGCTAATATATCGTGTCCCATTCCTATGTATGCAAGTATACAATCTTCGACGTCTTGAATTCCCCCATGCTGACTTTCGGCCAGGTACCGAGTCCTTTCACGCTATCATACCGCCTGTAAATTTTCACCCCAACCAGGTGCTGTAAACGTACTGTCTGAACAAGCATATACATATAGTACACAAACTAACAGCTGAGCCACCCAAAACAATACTTCCTACACCCTCACCTGTCATGGCGGCCGTCAGGGCAGCTGAAGTCTTCCCCACCATGTGATATTTGGGGAACTCCCGAGCCTTCAGACCTCGCGTCAGGAAACGGTAGGTCAACGGCAGGTTCCTTCTGAGCCTAGTAGTAGTAGTAGTAGACTGGTTTAGTATTTCCATTGTTTAAACCAAAATTACTGATTTTTGCAAGAAATGCCTGTCAGAATTCCGTTGCCATGGCAACACAAAAATCTAACAATGCTATGAAATTGTTGGTAACAATATTTTAGAAGTCACCAAGTTTGGAGGCCCTAGCGCAAACCGTTCGGGCGTTTAAAAATATATTCGACATCAAAGTTTGCGCGGGCATTTTTAGCCCTAGATAGTTAAGGATTTAATAGCAACCTGTCCTGGGACATGGAGCCCACGCACAGGAGAAGCACGTTCACCCCTAGCGGCTTTCCCTTGCCCTGCACATCCCGCTTCACCAGTTTGTCATTCTTCATCACCTGGCGAGACATTTCCAAGACATCAAAGATAAGAAAGTGGTAAGGCTGTACAGAATTTATAAAATTAATAATAAACTCTTGGAAAGACTCTCAACTGATTGTGGGGTCGTGTGGCGTAGCGGCAGAGCATTCGACTCGGAACCAAGGTTCGAGTCCTGACATGCCACCGATCTTGTGCCCTTGGGAAAGGCACTTTACACGACTTTCCTCACTTCGCTCAGGTGGAAATGAGTATTGTATTGTCCCCTGTGTTGGTGGCGGCATTGATATAAGTTGAAAAAACTTGGGTATGTTGGAATATAAAAAAAAAGAAAAGAAAAGAAAAAAAACAGCGTGTCGTGCAGGTACCTGTGAAAACAGTCGGTAGATGGTCTGTCTGGTCTTGTTGGCCGACAGCAGACGACATTCCACCTTGACGAACTCGTGCTTCATCGGGAACGAGATCTCGCCACGTTGGCCGAGGTCCTGCATCACATCTTTCGGGTTAAAACTAAGCACAAGGAAGAGAGACAGGACGTTTAATGGAGGTCCTGTGTTTGGGGAGAGCCACACCCCAAGCACGTTAAAGAACCCACCGCAGTTATGGAAAAGAGTAGGGGTCCTTCCCAGTGTGTGAGTGGTTCAAACCTTACAGCCAGGTCTTACGCAGCTTGTTCATGTACGTACATGTACAAAACTGGTGTGTTACGCCTAAAGGCTGTTTACCGGTTATGCGAAACAAACAAATAAACAATTCTCACGCGACGTCGTGGTCCATTTTGCGCAAGAACGGCTGGTACCGGCAATCCAGCTTCTCCCACCCATCTGCCTGTAGCCTGGCCATGTTAACCTCATAGGAAGATAACGCAGTTAGCAACTTTAAAGGCAGTTTTCAGGGCTTGCAAACCCAATTTTTCAGTCAATATTCTAGCCATTTATCTACACACTATCCTAATATATATTGATCCTCATGGAGCAAAAATACTAAAAATTCTGACGGAAAATGGTTACTGGGAGGGCCTTGTTTGATTTTTGGGTGCCACCCATAAAATACAGAACTCATGTTGGGGCTTGTTTCTGCAGTTTTAAATGCCCTTAGTATGTAATGCTGACTCAAATGTGCTAATATGTGAACTAGTATGTGTCAATATCATATTTATTGCCTTCTTCAGACTATTTCGAGTTTTGCCTGTTTGAAATCGCATTGGATGCCTTAAATTAACTCCATAGATGATAATCTGTCATTTTCATGAGCTCATATTTTGCTTATTTTGTAGCCATGGTCACAGAAAAGCTTTATGTTAGTCCTGGCAGGTGCTATACTTGAATAGGCCTATAACATTATAGAAGCTGTCTCATTCTGTCCTCCTGTCCATCTTTTTCTGTCTCTATCTCTCTTCCTCTCTTCCTGACGTTACCCTATGCATAGACTATCCATAGATATTGACAGAAAGACAAAAATGGTTTTCACTGAACCTTCACACTCACATCCAGTGTATGTATCTGTGATTTACTATATAAGTTATATACAGTGTTATTAGGCTTATTCAAATGTATAAGATGGAGAGAGGGCTAGCTATAACTGAGAACTTTCACCTAAAATGTTCACCTTGATGATGTCATCCTCCCAAGTAATGTATTTGTCTCCAACGTTAGGTGGACACATCTCTTCTGGCTCTTCTGTTGTCTTTTCTTCAGTTTCTTCCTCCTTCGTGGTGGTGTCGTTTGCCCTCCCAGCATCTTTCGGTACCTTTAAGATGTTCTTAGGATGCGGATAAGGTTCGTCTGTATCGTTTGTGGTGTCGTTCTTTTCCTCGACTTTGTCCTCGGAGGTTGTGAGCCAGGGGAGAGTGAGAAACGTGACGGCGATGAGGATGGTGATTATGAGAAGGACGCGTCGCGACCGCACCCGCGCCATGTCTCGCGTCTTTCTACACCACAGGTGGGAAATTCACCGTGTCAATGTCCAGCAGTTTTTCCTTGTATTTTACATAGTGTCCCACCTTTTGATTTATTATTGGATGCATCAGAATATGGATCAGAAACCTTGGTATGATCAGTGCTGGACAGCGATGTACAAAATAATAATTTTTCTTTTTAATTTGCGATTTTAAAAGGTTAGTAGACGGGATGTATGATTTCCTCATTATCATTTGCGGTGAATACAAACAGCTGAATGATGAACGGTTTGAAGAAGAAGCTTGATACGTTTCTGTCCTTTCATGATTTATCTGGTACATCGGGATGTAATAATAATAATACAACACATACAGTGAACTATAGTATAGTCCCCGGTTGTATTTGTTTAGATACATAAACAATAGATATTATTAATCTGCAAAGATAAGTATCAACTTACCTGTGCCAACTTGTAGAGTCGGGGCGAAAAAAGGTCTTCTTCTAACTTGAACAAGTTGCTAACAGATTCGACTTGCGAGTGAAAGTCTCACATATCAACCTGTTGTATTATTTATCTGATCCACAAGGCAACAGATTATGATAGCTCCACGTACCTCTGCAATCCACGCTTTACACGTCAGCTATATCACCAATCACCGACTGCCAAGCCGCGCATGATGTTTATATTATCACACTCAACCAGGAAGTAAAGTTACCCTGCCCAGCTCCAAACATTCTGTTATACTATCTACATGTTACACGTAATCTCCCGCCAATCGGGAACTGCCATCATGCACTCACGTGTCCTGTTTAGGGTCAAAACATTCTCGGTGCCCCAAAACTCACAAACAAGGAATAATCTACTGATGGTGTCTTGTGATAAGGTTGTGTATACTGTGTTAAAATTATATTTCTACATGTACTGTGGAATGCATTTGTTTCTGTTGCGAATCATATCTGTTGAGAGTCATATATGGTCTGCAAATATCTTTATAGTAGTGACTGTCTTTACTATCACTGCAATTCAAAATCGGCTGATAGGGGAAAATGTCTCAGTCTGTCTCACACTACTATCTCACTCCACACTGAAACGACTTTACTCAATGACAGTCACTCGAATTTTTCCCCAGGCTCTACTTTTTCTAACTGTAACCCTAATTCACAGGAATTAAGTTAGTTAAAATTATGGGATATGAACATGCATGTCAATGCATATTTTATATCCGTTCTTTCTAAGTTAAACCGGCTGTTTTGTTATCTATAGCAACATAGGGTTGTTTACTAACAGAATTTAAAGTCCGGTTGGGTATCCAGTGCATTCACTACGTGTGCTTAGCCTGTATGTCGCCCTCCCCAACCTGTACTATGGTTACAAAAAACTTCCAAACTATCCCAATGAACACAAACCTAACAAGAATATCGTCGATATTCTATGCAATAGGGTAAACAATCTCCAAGCAGATCCTATGGTGGCAAAAGACAGTACCAAATGGGCCAGGCAGTATGTATTGGCCTTGGGTGGCCCCTCTTTGGGTGGATCTCCAAGCAGATCCTAGGGTGGCAAGACAGTAGACAGTATTAAATTGGCCAGGCAGTATCCATTGGCCTTGGGTGGCGAATTGGACCCTCTCTGGCCAATGGATACTGCCTGGCCAATTTAAAACTGTCTTTTGCCATCCTAGGATCTGCTTGAAGATTAGGTAAACACTCAAAGCAAGAAAGTGCAGTAACATTCATATCATAAACTAGATAATGCAAATTTGACTTACACCAACATGAGCATGTCTGGCAGGTGGTTGTAGTAAATGTTACTGAAACGTCCTGAGTTGAGGTAAAGCCGGTAGGATTAACATCTAACAAACATGTCAACAGTTTCTACAATATCCGGTTCTGTCACGTATAGAAAACAGGGCAGTTATTTATCAATGGCCACAATACACGTATGAATGTGCAAATTACTCTCCAAGCAGAGGTTGTGGGGAATGATCGATAGCTTTTTATATATGGCCGTTTTTTGTCGCTAATGCCGGCAACCTTCTTTGGCTAGTGGATACTGCCTGGCCAATTTGATACTGTCTTTTTGCCACCGAAAGGGATCTGCTTGGAGATTATGTGTAAATATGGTATAAGGCCACACCGAGTAATTTTTATGGATAACGTCCACGAGTGCATTGATTTTGGCCTGTTCCAAAAAAAAAAAAACTTGACAAAAAATTCAGTTTTCTTTGACTATGACCAAGCAGTCATGACAGTGCCTCAAATCGTAAGATTTGGCGTAAAACCTGTAATGTGAAATGGGAAAATAAGCACAAGAAACAGGGCAGGATTTCCCACTGATTTATTGCTGTTTTCATGACGAATAAGAATCTTGTTGGTTGATACACCATGTTCTCACAATCAATTTGTATCCTAAACATCCTTAGTATATAACAAATCTAGGCATATTGTATTTTTTTCGCCCCCTCTCGCATTAGATTTAAGATCTTCAAGGACGTCATCCATAAACATTACTTAGCGTGGCCTAATGTCCGGCTACTTTTTGGTTGCTATGAGCCCTGGGTGGTGTTATGTTGTAGTTCTAACACAAACCGCTAGATGCCTCCACTCCCTTGATCTAAAATAACACTGTGGTGCATGCTTGCTCATACCCTACAGTGACATTATATACATTTCAGAAGGGTTTTGTTGTATACATTTTTCTCATTTTTCGCAAAATGCCACATGACGGTCTCATTTGGGGCTTCACAAATATGCAAATTAATACAAGCAGTACTCGCTTGCATATTTGTGATCCCCGAATGAGATCGCGACCACAGTCACAGTGAATCAATTACGTCACGGGACGCACCGCTAGCGGAGATTTTGTCCATGATAATTATAGGGCGTATTTACGTGACGTCTTCACCCTTGCTCGCCGTGAGCCGCTATGTTGAGGTACCATCCCTAAGTTCGCAGTTTTGCCAACAAAGTCCATTGATTTTGTCTTTTTACGTGTATTTGGTTATGGAAACGACTCTTACTCACAGATTAGTTAGGCTTACGGTGTCTCGAGACCTACAACGACGTATCTTCTGGATAAGTAGAGATATTTAGTTGACAAGTACAATGTGATCAGGATGTCAAGCTCTGTGTGGAGCGGCTAGCATGTCAATTTGAGTGCCGCGGCTGTACGGCTGGTTGAGGTTTCTGTCACACAGATAGCCAGTGCCTTGTTTCATAGAAATCCATCACAGAACTAACTTTACAAGTGCCCAACAAATCGTTTTCATGGTCGATCTGTTTTTTTTAACCCTCAAACCGCGTAGGTTTTTTTGCGACGAATCTTACCATATGGGGTCAAACTGGCCCCATAATGTTTTGCACGAATATAGTTTTTTGTGACACTTTTTTGTGATTTTCAAGTATTTGGGACAATTTCACATAATTAGTGCCTACAGGCAACCATGTCAATTACTTTTGACCAAGGTCGTCCTTTTGTCCATATATCCATAAACTAAGAACTTAGCTTTTGACAAAATATTTATATTTTATAAAGTAAATAGTTTGACTTGATGTTCTTTTTAGTCAGTTAGGCTATTTTTTTGCTTTGTAATTTTTCAATTATCTATTTCCTTGTGGTTTGGACATACACATTCAAGATTTTGAAAAGTTCCTCGAAGATCACAATCATTGGTATTTTCTCTTTTCAGTCAGTTTATTTATTTATTGAAATTGCAACAGTGCAATACACGCGGAACAGAGGCAGCTGTTGCTGGTGTTTTGTCCCGCACATAGAAACAAATACTGGGCAGAAAATACTCATTTTCACTTGAGTCTAGTGGGGAAAGTAGTGTAAAGTGCCTTTTCAGTCAATGAATGAAGATACATAGTCAGGAATGCTACATCAGATGTTACAGTTTCAAAATCTTCAAATTTATTTGGACTAGTTCATGCATTACCGTGTATGTACATCATTCTATGTTTTTTTTACATGTAGTGATCAGCCTCAGATTTTGCAACAGTAAACTTCTTTCACACACAATTTCTCTCTGTTGACAGAAAGCAGAGAGTTCATCAAAGGAGCGTTTGAAGCCATGGGGTACAATTTGCCTGTAATTACAATGTACAGTAATTCTTAACAATTACATATTTTACAATTCAACATTAGACATCATTTAAACGTCTCAATCTAAGTTCAAAAGACTCTTCTGTTCAATAAGAGCAAACACATTGTGTACTACACCAGTTCTGCAAATGCAGTAAATGATTACAAGCTGAATGACATTTTCGGTATTACATGACATGATGTATTTTTGCCTGCATTGAGTATTCCATAATACAGCTGCAGGTTCAGCCAGAAATTCACAATAATGAATAAAACAAGACCTTCACAAGAACTCTAAATTGTTCATAGGCGTATGAAATCGCCGATTGTGTTTTGTGAACTCTCTCAAGGTTCCTTTGTATCTTCAAAATGCCAGGGTGTGTTTTGTTCCCACCGTGGATGCTTTTCATCATGTTTAAAGCTTCCTGGTAGAGCTGCATGGCTTTTGTGTGGTCTCTGAGGTCTTCGTAAACTCCCGCGAGGTCACTGAGACACTCGGCAATGGCAGGGTGAACCGCATCTTCCCCATGAATACCTTTGTTCATTTCCAGTATCCTCTTGTGCATGTTCAGTGCCCGCTGGTAGTATTGGGAGGACTTCAACTGTTCTCCCGCCTTACTACATGCTGATCCAAGGTTGCGTAGCACCTCAGCGATGCTTGGATGTGCCGTACCCTTACCCCAAACCCAAATCATCTCCAGCGCTTCTTCATAATAACGGATCGCCTTTACGTTATCTCCAGATTTTTCCTGAGCTATTCCCATGTTGGTGAGTGCTCTGGCGGTTTCACGATGTGGGGTGGTCTGGCCGTAGAGCTCTTGGTACATCTTCAACGACTGTTCAATGAACAAAAGGGCTTTTTTGTTATCACCGGTAATACCCCAAACGCATCCCAGATTATTGAGAGCACGTGCAATGTCTGGATGGCGTACCTCGTCTTCTCCTGTTTCGTTTCTGCCGTGGATGATTTTCATCATGTTTAAGGACTGCTGGAGGAGCTGAATAGCTTGTTTGTGCTCTCCAACCTCTTTGTAAACCATTGCGAGGTTACAGAGCGACTCAGCAATAGAAAGGTGAGTCGCATCCTGCCCGTGTATGGCCTTGTTGATTTCCAGCGCCCGCTCGTAGTACTGGAGGGACTTCGTGTGTTCTCCTGCTTTACGACATGCTGTTCCAAGTTTGTTCAGCAAAGAAACAATTTCTGGATGATCCTTGCTCTTGTAAAGCCCCTCCATCATCTTCAGCGCTTCTTCACTAGACGACTTACTGCCTTGACGTGATCTCCAAATTTCCCTGAACTATTCCCATGTTGGTGAGTGCTCTGGCGGTCTCACG
>NW_017803257.1:171447-173027 GCF_001625305.1 Branchiostoma belcheri
TTGCTTTGGAGTTATTTCCAGATTTTCCCATAGCTGGTGCCATATTAGCGAGCGTACAAGCGGTATCGGGATGTGGGGTGGTCTGATCATGGAGCGCTCGATTCATCTTCAATGCTTGTTCAAAAAACTCAAGAGCTTTCTCATTGTCACCAGAAATATCCCACAGCTGCCCCAGATTATTGAGAGCACGTGCAATGTCTGGATGGCGTACCTCGTCGTCTCCTGTTTCGTTTCTACCGTGGCTGATTTTCATCATGTTTAAGGCCTGCTGGAAAAGCTGAATAGCTTTTGTGTGTTCTCCAAGCTCTTTGTAAACTGTTGCAAGGTTACTGAGAGATGTAGCAATAGCAGGATGAGCCGCATTTTGTCCGTGGATACCCTTGCAGATTTCCAGTGCCCGCTCGCAGTATTTCAGGGCCTTCTCATGTTCTCCTGTCATACACCATGCTAATCCAAGGTTGCTTAACGGGTCTGGGTCTTTCATTTTATCCAAAAGCCCCAAAGCGTCCATCATCTCCAGTGCTTCTTTAAAAAGACTGATTGCTTTGGAGTTATCTCCAGATTTTTCCAAAGCTCGTGCCATATTAGCGAGTGTACAGGCGGTTTCAGGATGTGGGGTGTTCTGGCCATGGAGCTCCCGATTCATCTTCAATGCCTGTTCAAAGAATACAAGAGCTCTTTCATTGTCACCGGAGATATCACAAAGTTGCCCCAGGTTGTTAAGAGCGCGCGCAATGTCGGGATGGCGTACCTCGTCGTCTTCCTCATGTGTCTCGTTTCTACCGTGGCTGATTTTCATCATGTTTAAGGCCTGCTGGAAAAGCTGAATAGCTTTTGTGTGTTCTCCAAGCTCTTTGTAAACTGTTGCAAGGTTACTGAGAGATGTAGCAATAGCAGGATGAGCCGCATTTTGCCCGTGGCTACCCTTGCAGATTTCCAATGCCCGCTCGCAGTATTTCAGGGCCTTCTCATGTTCTCCTGTCAAACAGCATGCTAATCCAAGGTTGCCTAGCGCCAAGGCAAGGTCTGGGCTTTTCATTTTATCCAAAAGCCCCAAGGCGTCCGTCATCTCCAGTGCTTCTCCTGAAAGACGGATTGCTTTGGGGATATCTCCAGATTTTCCCATAGCTCGTGCCATATTAGCGAGTGTACAGGCGGTTTCAGGATGTGGGGTGTTCTGGCCATGGAGCTCCCGATTCATCTTCAATGCTTGTTCAAAAAACTCAAGAGCTTTCTCATTGTCACCAGAAATATCCCACAGCTGCCCCAGATTATTGAGAGCACGTGCAATGTCTGGATGGCGTACCTCGTCGTCTCCTGTTTCGTTTCTGCCGTGGATGATTTTCATCATGTTTAAGGCCTGCTGGAGGAGCTGAATAGCTTGTTTGTGCTCTCCAACCTCTTTGTAAACCATTGCGAGGTTACAGAGCGACTCAGCAATAGAAGGGTGAGTCGCATCCTGCCCGTGTATGGCCTTGTTGATTTCCAGCGCCCGCTCGTAGTACTGGAGGGACTTTCTCGTGTTCTCCTGTCATACGCCACGCTAATCCAACGTTGCTTAACGGGTCTGGGTCTTTCAT
>NW_017803257.1:173047-173988 GCF_001625305.1 Branchiostoma belcheri
CTCTTGTAAAGCCCCTCCATCATCTTCAGCGCTTCTTCATAGAGACTTACTGCCTTGACGTGATCTCCTAATTTTCCCTGAGCTATTCCCATGTTGGTGAGTGCTCTGGCGGTCTCACAATGTTGGTTGGTCGGGCCGTAGAGCTCTTGGTATATCTGTAACGCCTTTTCAAAGAACAAAAGGGCTTTTTTGTTATCACCGGTAATATCCCAAACGTTTCCCAGGTTACTGAGAGCACAGGCAATGTCGGGATGGCGCGGTTCTTTCCCTTCATGTGTTCCGTTCGCACCATGGATGACCTTCAACATGTCCAACGCGTTTTCGTACAGCTGAATAGCTTTTGAGTAGTCGCCAAGTGCTAGTTTAACCGCCGCGAGGTTACTGAGGGATGTAGCAATGGAAGGGTGCGCCGCTTCCTGCCCGTGGCTACCCTTGCAGATTTCCAATGCCCGCTCGCAGTATTTCAGGGCCTTCTCGTGTTCTCCTGTCAAACAGCATGCTAATCCAAGGTTGCCTAGACCCAAGGCAAGGTCTGGGCGTTTTATTTTATCCAAAAGCCCTAAGGAGTCCAACATCTCCAGTGCTTCTACTAAAAGATGGGTTGCTGTAGAGTTATTTCCAGAGTTTGCCATAGCTCGTGCCATATTAGCGAGTGTACAGGCGGTTTCAGGATGTGGGGTGTTCTGGCCATGGAGCTCCCGATTCATCTTCAATGCCTGTTCAAAGAATACAAGAGCTCTTTCATTGTCACCGGAGATATCACAAAGTTGCCCCAGGTTGTTAAGAGCGCGCGCAATGTCGGGATGGCGTACCTCGTCTTCCTCATGTGTCTCGTTTCTGCCGTGGATGATTTTCATCATGTTTAAGGCCTGCTGGAAAAGCTGAATAGCTTTTGTGTGTTCTCCAAGCTCTTTGTAAACTGTTGCAAGGTTACTGAGAGA
>NW_017803257.1:174008-204255 GCF_001625305.1 Branchiostoma belcheri
CTTCTTCATAGAGACTTACTGCCTTGACGTGATCTCCTAATTTTCCCTGAACTATTCCCATGTTGGTGAGTGCTCTGGCGGTCTCACAATGTTGGTTGGTCGGGCCGTAGAGCTCTTGGTATATCTGTAACGCCTTTTCAAAGAACAAAAGGGCTTTTTTGTTATCACCGGTAATATTCCAAACGTGTCCCAGGTTACTGAGAGCACAGGCAATGTCGGGATGGCGCGGTTCTTTCCCTTCATGTGTTCCGTTCGCACCATGGATGACCTTCAACATGTCCAACGCGTCTTCGTACAGCTGAATAGCTTTTGAGTAGTCGCCAAGTGCTTGTTTAACCGCCGCGAGGTTACTGAGGGATGTAGCAATGGAAGGGTGCGCCGCTTCCTGCCCGTGGATACCCTTGCAGATTTCCAATGCCCGCTCGCAGTATTTCAGGGCCTTCTCGTGTTCTCCTGTCAAACAGCATGCTAATCCAAGGTTGCCTAGCGCCAAGGCAAGGTCTGAGCTTTTCATTTTATCCAAAAGCCCCAAGGAGTCCATCATCTCCAGTGCTTCTCCTGAAAGACGGATTGCTTTGGAGTTATTTCCAGATTTTCCCATAGCTGGTGCCATATTAGCGAGCGTACAAGCGGTATCGGGATGTGGGGTGGTCTGATCATGGAGCGCTCGATTCATCTTCAATGCTTGTTCAAAAAACTCAAGAGCTTTCTCATTGTCACCAGAAATATCCCACAGCTGCCCCAGATTATTGAGAGCACGTGCAATGTCTGGATGGCGTACCTCGTCGTCTCCTGTTTCGTTTCTACCGTGGCTGATTTTCATCATGTTTAAGGCCTGCTGGAAAGCTGAATAGCTTTTGTGTGTTCTCCAAGCTCTTTGTAAACTGTTGCAAGGTTACTGAGAGATGTAGCAATAGCAGGATGAGCCGCATTTTGTCCGTGGATACCCTTGCAGATTTCCAGTGCCCGCTCGCAGTATTTCAGGGCCTTCTCGTGTTCTCCTGTCATACGCCACGCTAATCCAACGTTGCTTAACGGGTCTGGGTCTTTCATTTTATCCAAAAGCCCCAAAGCGTCCATCATCTCCAGTGCTTCTTTAAAAAGACTGATTGCTTTGGAGTTATTTCCAGATTTTTCCATAGCTCGTGCCATATTAGCGAGTGTACAGGCGGTTTCAGGATGTGGGGTGTTCTGGCCATGGAGCTCCCGATTCATCTTCAATGCTTGTTCAAAAAACTCAAGAGCTTTCTCATTGTCACCAGAAATATCCCACAGCTGCCCCAGATTATTGAGAGCACGTGCAATGTCTGGATGGCGTACCTCGTCGTCTCCTGTTTCGTTTCTGCCGTGGATGATTTTCATCATGTTTAAGGCCTGCTGGAGGAGCTGAATAGCTTGTTTGTGCTCTCCAACCTCTTTGTAAACCATTGCGAGGCTACAGAGCGACTCAGCAATAGAAAGGTGAGTCGCATCCTGCCCGTGTATGGCCTTGTTGATTTCCAGCGCCCGCTCGTAGTACTGGAGGGACTTCGTGTGTTCTCCTGCTTTACGACATGCTGATCCAAGGTTTCTTAGCACCTTAGCAATTTCTGGATGTTCCGTATTCTTGCCCAAAAGCTCTTCCGCCATCTTCAGCGCTTCTTCGTAATAACTGATTGCTTTGACGTAATCTCCAGATTTCTCGAGAACTTGCCCCATACAAGCAAATGATTCGGCAGTACCAGGGTGTGTGGTGGTCTGTCCATAGTATTCTTGATACATCTTTAATGATTGTTCAAGAAACTCAAGAGCTTTATGGTTATTACCGACAGTAGACCAAAGCCATCCCAGACACCTAAGAGCACGTGCAATGTCGGGATGATGCGCGCCATCTCCGTGTATTGATTTCGCCATCTGTAGTGCCTGTTCGAGACAGCTGCGCGCCTTCTGGTGATCCTCAAGGTGCAACCTCTCTACCCCGATTCTGCAGAGTACGTTAGAAGTAACAGGATGTGGCGTGCCCTTCCCAAAGACAATTTTGTTCATTTCTAAGGCCTCTTCATAACAACGTAACGCATTGACATGATCACCCCGCTCTTTACACAAACTATCACCAAGGATAGTAAGTGATTCAGCGATATCAGGATGTGCAGTATCTTGGCCATATATGTTCTTCATCATTTCCAAGGATTTCTCACTATATGTGATGGCTTTCGCGGAATCACGTATTGCATTGCAGCCCTGTACATGGAATAGAAGCTCTCTAGCAATATCTGGATCAACGAAATTTTCTCCTTTGAATGTTTTGAATACATTCAGAAGTTCTTCACTGCTGCTCAATAATGCTGATCCATGATCATACAATACACGGGTCGGGTTATCAGCCATACGTTCTAGTATACCATTTAGTTTCGAAAGTATGTTTAGAAAATCGTGAGAGAGATTGAACTCTCCAGTATCGATATCCTTGTTTACTATCGACAACATCTGTTTTGGGTACGTGAGTGACCTTTTCACGTCCTCTACCTTAGTGCAGGCCATTGTAAGGTTTCCATACGTGCGGACCATCTCGGCGTGCATTGAATCATAATCAGGGAGCTGCTGCTGGACCTTGAGCTGTTCTTCCCAGCAGCTGATAGCCTTTCTGTGGTCACCAAGTTTGGTGTAATTAGCACCATTGATTCCCAGGAGACAAGCCTTGAGATGATGGCTCCATTTGGGACCATGTGTATTTGCTACAGCATCTCGCCCGTCTTCCAACTGTCTCAGTGCCTCCTCTGTATAGGATATCGCTGCCTTGAACTTCAAAACCCCTGTGCATATAAATGCCTTAACCCTGGGAGAGGCATCATAGAATCCCACTGCGATTCGACCGAATCTGATGTTGTTCTTAAGAGGAGTAGCTGTGTAGTGGTACCTAAACAGCATCTTCTGGTCTGGTACGTAAAACACTGATTTGAGAAGGGTTTCACCACCTATTTCCTGTTGTCTCTGCATTGCCATCAGACCCGACAAGTTTTCCTTCTGGCCCCCGAGCTCCAGGTACGTCCGAAGTCTCAGCTCACCTGAGATGCTGACCAGTACCTGAAGGTGGTGAGCATCTTCTTTACTAAAGACGCCTGCCTCTTCCATTTCCTCAATGACGTCCCAGACACTTGTAGCGTACACGTTCCAAAGAAGGGCCAGATTCATAATAGCAACAGCAGGAAAACGGTATATCGCTTTCTTAACGTCTAGTATCTTGTCGGTCACTTCCTGATCTCCAAATCTAAAGCTCTCCTGCATAGCAAGATTGAGAGCAGCTCGTGCAAACCTAACTGCAGCTGTGGTCTTTTGCTGATCGTCAAATGTTCCTAGCTCTTGAATGACTCTTGCCGTGTAGTCGTCCACCAGTGTCTGATCCCCAGTCAGATAGGAGACGTACCTCAGTATGCTGGACAGGTGGTAACCATGACGGAGGGCGATGTCATGTCGCTGGAACTCAGCCATGCCTGCAGGCGTTTGTATCAGGCTCACGGCGGGCTTGCTTCTCGTCTTCTCTCTGCCGAACGGCGTTTTGCTCGCCCATGGCATGGCCCCGTCAAACGCGAAGCCGCGAGGAGTGACAGAGTCGTAGAACCAGTTGTCCGTCGGGTCTTCTGAGTGAAAGTCGTTCAGAGACTTTATCGCCACTGCTGGGAGAATGGTCTCTCCCAGGTTGATGATCTTTAAGTACAGGTAACAGGTGAGGTTCAGAAAGTAGTTTTTATTTTCAGGGATGTCTTTGTCCTCCTCTGTCAGGATGGCGAACTCCAGATCGGAGTACGGAGTGACCAGTTCTGTAGCCTGCGAGCCCAAACCTACCATAGCGTACTGACATGGCGGCGGTCCGATTGTCTCGATACACTCTTCAACAAGGTTTTTGATGAAGCATTTCCTCTGTTCTGATATGTCCTTGAACAAGTCTTTTACAGATTCTGCTCGTTTCTTCTCGACTTCTTTGACTATAGGGTCGTCTTCGTCATACTGGTACGGATTGTGGTCCTTGTGGATCGTGTCTAAACGGGCTTTGACTTCAGTTCTGTACTTTTCCAGCCGTTTCTTGTGTTGGATGTCGGTCTCGTAGGGCGATGGTTTGCAGTCGATTCTCACGGTATGGTACAGAAACAGCCGCTCGGCTTCCTTGATGGAGTGGATGAGAAGCTGCTTGTCGCCGTTCCTGACCAGAGCGGCGTTGTAGAGCGCCGTAGCTTTAGCGAAGTCCTGCCCGTCTTTTGTCTGTTCGCCTCGTCTGACGTACACCTCTCCGAGCTTGCGCAGACACTCTTCCTCTTCATGGAGTCGAGGCGACTGTCGGTCTGTTACAAAATGATATTGAAATCTTGCCTAATTTCAGTTCCATTCTTTTTCTTGTAGAGTTTTAGTCTAGATCTGTACAAGGTGGCATTAGATTTGTAACTGGGCTCATAGTACTCGCTGGCCTGGAAAAAAACTTTACAATTTTGACGGCACCACCCTAGCAAAATTGCACGTAAATGTAAAATAATGCAATAATGCAATGTCAACCCTCTATTATACAAGTATTCTGATTACTCTGTATATTTAGAGCTTACATTAATTATTTCCATCTTCCAATATCACTTAAGCTGTCTACATCGAAATTTCATGAAAATTCATCAACCCCTTCTTGATTCATTACCTTCCAAAGTCTCAAACAAAATCTGCCCCTGCAGCTAGAAAATAGCTGGGGCCCAAGGCTGTACCACCCCTTTAAAATACCATTAAACACGCAGAACACACAAGGTGAGTTTTGGTTGTTTTGAGGTCCATGTAGACACTAAATCTACGCATGAGGGCTAAGACGCGACGACCAACTTTGTTCGTTGTTCAACAAGACCTTAAGTATCAGATGCTATCTTCAATGGTTATATTGAAAGCCCAGAAATATAAAAAGACTTCTACTTACTATGAACTTGTTTAAGCGAAGACACAAAGTGTTGCTCTGCTGCTTCCAGATCCCCATTCTGCAGTGCAGCGTCCCCCGCAAGCTGGAGCTCAGCATATGATTTCTTGTCAGGGCTGGTGGCAAGAAAAAAACTGAATATTGTCCTAGTGTGTATCTTTAAATCAGTTACAATTGACTTCATTACAATATCAGCTAAAAATACCAGATCATATCAAAGTTTTTCTTTTGCCAGGGAGACTAATCATTTGATGCAGTAAAACTATCTAGTATATTTTCGCGTTATTTGAAAAGTTTAACGTTAACTGCCGCATAAGTTCACTCATCATAGCTTATCGCTCAATAAGCACCGCTTGAATAGAAACAAATTCGCCTCAACAGGTAAAGAAAATGCTAGGGAGCCGGAAAATAACAACTTATGAACGAGTCCAAGAGCAGGCTAGCACTGAAAAATCATCATTACATCATGTCGACAAGATTTAAAAAAAGAAGAAAGTTCCGCTGCAGAACCTTAGGACGCCGCCAGTTGGTCCAACCACTTCCTCTCAAGTTTTGCTGTCTCTAGACACTCACACAAACTCACAAGCAACACCGAAAACATAACCGCCTTAGCGAAGGTAAAAGGGTGGCCAAGTCAACTGCGGGGTCTCAATTAACTAAATATGTCGTTTTGTTTGCACAAGGATAAAGTAAGGTACATACTTTATCTGCCTGCTTTGCGTCACGTCTTTCTTCTTTATGAAAGACAGCATGTCCTGGAGAACCTGAAATATGAAGGAAGCTAATGAATGACATCATAACGTGACAAGGTTTATAGGCTTAGAAATACGACATGAAGTACACCATGCAAAGTATTTGGCGTTTAACTATAGGTATAATCTTGCAAAGAATTTGGCATTATAGTTAACAATCTTATCTAACCCTTATATCCAGGATAACTTTAAGAAACTGTACCTTCTGAAAAAGACTGGCGATATTGTCATCTTCCATTTTCAAACTCCTTTATTGCCGAAGGCAAGGCACGATTTCTGAAAAATAAAGACACATGTTATGTCCTCCTTTGCAATACTGAGGCACGGGCATAAACTCAGAACCCTCGGACTCTGAGTCAACAAACCTGACCACAAGACATGGTACACCTTGCCACCTTGTGCCTGTTCCCACGAGTGTGTAAAATATGACGTTTGTTTTCTGAAGCTCTGCAATCGAACGCACGAAGCCGTTTTAACAGGAAACGTCGAGAACTTAAACTAGGGGAAAATACTGATATGTATCTTTGTGACAACTCCATCCTCCATGAATTATCAAATCTGTTGACACAATAGTAGTTTGAGACACTTTTACAGACACCAACCACGGCGCCACCCTAGCCTAAGGCTCCTATCTATCACGATAAGGGAATTCACAACAAGAGAACGCAGCAGCATAGAGAATACCTTGGGGATGATTAAACCGCGATAGACAAAACATTTAACAACATGCAGTTAATACACTGCTAATGTAATATCGCCCAAGCTCACATGCCAGGGTGTATACAGAATCAACTCCACCCACCATCCAAGTTGACGAAACAATAATGAATTTCACTCTCAGGCTGACTACTGACAAAATTGAAGGGAGAAAAAAACATGATCTCTCTACCAACGATGCATTGACATTGGTGCTTCTCAGCAAAATCATAGTGTGTATACGGAAATTATCAATATGCAGTTAAAACGATGCTGATACAAAGCTGTATAAGATTAAAAAAAAACTGGAATTTTACTGGAATGCCGTTCTTGACGACGACACAACAGCAGTTTGAGAAACTTTGACAAACACCAACCACTGCGCTACCGCAGCCTAAGGCTCGTAACTATCACAAGTGTGTGTGTGGGGGGGGGGGCATTACCCTAACGAATCATTGCCACGAGTTTATAACAAGAGAATGCAGCAGAATCGATAGTATATTGGAGATGATTTTTTTTCATTCCAATATTTCATGCCTAGACACTAAAAATATATCATTTTTTTTAATGCCGTCACCAATGCAGATGACAAATACATGTAAAGAACAAAAAAAAAACATTTTTACTTGAGTGAAGGGAGGAAAGTCGTGTTAAGTGCCTTTCCCAAGGGCACAAGATCGGTGGCATTTCAGGACTCGAACCCGGGACCTCTTGGTTCCGAGTCCAGCAATCTGTCATTACACCACACGACCCCACATGGAGATGATTAAACCGCGATATACACTGCTAATCGCCCGAGCTTACATGCCAGGATGCATACAGGAATACCTTTATTCACGACTTGAAAAGTCTTTAGACGATGATGTCGATGACACATTTGCCTCTCAAACCGCGATAGATGATAAATCTTTTACTTCCAAACTGTTCTGCCTTTACACTTCAAAGAATTTCCCATATCTTCAACATTGGATCGATGCAAGACACGATTCTCGACAAATAAAGGTACGTCACAGAAATACGAGTACAAGTACAGAAAAAACAGAGAAAACAAACTGCACCAACAAAATCTGGGGACTTCCCAATTACGTCACAGTTGTTTACTACGGACAGTAGCTCCAGTCACAAGACTGTGGTGTGACATGTGAACTTTGTTCAGACACGACGCACTTAGCGACTTACGCAACATGTTTTCTGCACGGAATATTGATTTATTATTTGAATTATGACGCCTGTGTTTGCCAAATGTCTAAAATCTCCGCAAAGCCGTTTTCATTTTTGTTTATCAATCAACTCCACTCGCCATTCAAATTGACGACACAATAAATTTCACAATCTCGCGACAAACGATACATTGAGTTATATCATCTCAAGAAAGAAATCGAGAAGACTCTAGTAAAAATTATATATGTATATCTTTAAAATTATCAACCCCCACTCCCTACCATCCAGGTTCACAAAAAACAATCACTCTCAGGCTGATTACCGCTAACACAAATGAAGGTGACTGTGAAAAACTGTGCCAACAAAACAAGGGTAGAGTGATTCCCACTTACGTCACAGTTGTTTACTTCAGACGTTAGCTCCACAGTCACAAGCCTTTGACATGGCATGTGAACTTTGTTCATTACTCGATGCACCTTGTGACTTACGAAACACAAACATGTTTTCTGCTCCGAATATTGATTATATAAATGACGACGTCAGTGTTTGTGAAATTTCTAATAAAAATTCTCCACAACTTCATGACACAGCCATTTTAGTTATGTATCAGTCAACTAACCTCCACCATACAATTTGACCACACAGCAATTTATTTCACTCTCAGGCTGACGACTAAAAGTAAAACAAATGAAGCGAGAGAAAACAAGAAACAATCTCCCGACAAACGAAGCATTGCCGTAATTATATAAGAGCTTCTCGACAAGAAAACCATGAAGCGTCGAGCATATCTGGGAAATTGTCAATATGCAGTTAGTAGTAATACACTGATGAAACAATATCAATCAACTCCCACCCCCTACCAACCAACTAGCCAATGCACTGCTAGTGTGAATCGTCCAAGCTCACATACCAGGAGGTATACAGTAATGACGAGTTAGTGACTTGATAGGTTGTTAGACAATGGCAGTAAATGTCTTCAGTACATCAACAATTGTCTCTGCCTATAGATGCCTATTCTACTGTTAACAGGCCGCTGTGCCATTATTTTGCCGTAGGTTTGATTTTTCGTTATCGTCAATAATTGATTCGGTGCAAGATACGATTTGGAATTGACAAATTGAAGGACTCTTAGGCTCCAGAAATACGAGTACATTTACAGAAAACCTTACTGTGAAAAACTGTGCCAACAAAACAAGGGTAATTCCCACTTACGTCACAGTTGTTTACTACAGACCGTAGCATTTGTCACAAGACTGTGGTGTGACATGTGAACTTTGTTCGGACACGACGAACTTAACGACTTACGCAACATGTTTTCCGCAGGGAATATTGATTTAATATTTGAATTATGACGGCTGTGTTTGCCAAATGTCTAAGATCCCCCGCAAAACCGTTTTGAGTTCAGTGTACCAATCAACTCCACTCGCCATTGAAATTGACGACACAATAAATTTCACAATCTCTCGACAAACGATACATTGAGTTAATTCATCTCAACAAAGAAATCTATAAGAGTCTTATATATCTGGAAAATTATCAACCCCCACCCCCTATCATCCAGGCTCACAAAAAAAATCACTCTCAGGCTGATTACCGCTAACACAAATGAAGGGGGGAAAGGGCAAAACCTAGACTTCCTACCAGTGAAGCGCTGTCATTAATTCATCTCAACAAAAGAGTTGGGTTACCTTGAACATATCTGGAAATTAAATTATTATTCTGCAAATAAAATGCTGCTGATACAAAGCTGCAGAAGCTCAAATACCTGGAAATTTACTGCAATGGCGTTTGACGCTGTTCTCGAGTCGTTTGTCCCCAGCCTGACATGTCGTTACATAATGATGATGATGATGATGAAATGTATGTTGTCAGAACACCACCACCTGTTGCACAGAAGAAAACCGTAGGTATAAGTTCTACGTCGTGGGGCCGTGTGGCGTAGCGGCAGAGTGCTCGACTCGGAACCTAGAGGTCCCAGGTTCGAGTCCTGACATGCCACCGATCCTTTGCCCTTGCCTTGGGAAAGACACTTTACACGACTTTCCTCACTTCGCTCAGGTGAAAATGAGTATTGTACTGTCCCCTGTGTTGGTGGCGGCATTAATATAAATTTAAAAAACTTTAGGGTGCCGTCACCACGTCTTGCGATTACATGTTGGAAATAAAAAAAAGTTCTACGTCTAGCAGCCTACTCTATTGTCACTTATTCCCCCACCCTAATATTTCAAAAGTCTTTTATTATTCTGTGCAAGGCACGATTTACGTAAGACATAGGTACCATAGTAAATCTATCGCTTATACATATGCCTGTATAGTTATGTATAAAAGAAACGGACGGAGGATGAACTGGTATCAACCAAGCGTTACTTACTAATGCGTCAACATGGGGATTGTTGACAATCAGGTTTTACTTGAGAATAATATAAGTGCAGAGAACATATTGCGGATACCTGGACGTGTTCTGGGCGTCATATACAGCTGTCTAACCAACACCTACAGAAGGTAGGTCTACTTGTAACAACTTTCCGAGTATGATGTGATTTTCCAAAAATACTCGGTACTTTCCACTAATCAATAATAACGTCATAGTTGTTTACGACATACCGTAGATCTGCTGGTACCAGGCGGTGGCGTGACACGTAAACTTTGTTCAGAACACGGCGAACTTTGTAACTTAGTATTGATTTTACGTTATTGGGCGTAACAATATGGCGCAGTTACTCAAATTCTGCAAACAAACCACCTACATGACAACTTTTTAACCATTTTTCAACCATTTTAAATACAATAAAACCAGTGCCTACAACGCGGAGAAATGCAGCGTTATGCGTAGTAAGTTTACACCTGACCCACTGCTAAATTTGTGATACGTTGTGGTGAAAGCCACAAAAAGTTCACCCGTTTCACTAAACAAATACAACTAAGACAAACACCTGCTACCATCGAAGCGTTCCCATGAGTGTACCGTAACAAGAGAACCGAGTGGAAGCGAGGATGTCTTGAACATGATTGTAATTAATGCGAATTAATGTAAGGACTGCGATGAGCACAAATCCCAAACAAAGTCGTGTAAAGTCAACTACTCGAGTACTCTTCGGGGATCATGAACCTACAATGTTACTACAACGTCATTCATGCTAATGTACCTGTGGGTAGTACATATTACTACTATTACATATTGAAGTCATCGGTACACAAATAGAGGAAAACATAACCATAAACTTACACCAACAAAGCATCGCCGTGAGCGATTTGTAACGAGATAATCATGTATGACTCTACTATGTCTTAGAAATCACAGTACTCCAGCTGTAGCCTCCTTCACGGTCCTGTGGGGCGGCGGCGTTATTTGTTTTCGGGGAGCGACGCGAGTTATGCCGCGGAGGGACGGTTTTGCCGCCGAGGGAGTTTGCCAGGGAGACAAGTTTTCACCGCCCATCAAAAACTTGTCTACCCGGCAAACCCTCTCGGCGGCAAAACCGTCTCACCACTGCATAACTCGCTTCACTCCCCGAAAAAAAAAATTATAACGCCGCCGCCCCACAAGTCTGCAAATGATACTCTGCGAAGGCAACTACTACTAAGTCCAAGCTTACTTATCTGCACGCGTACTAGTCGTCAAGGAAATATGTACAAAACATGAGCTCTCTTCTGTGGAAGTTTGCTATGATGGCATCTCAACAATAGACTAAAGTAGGAGAAAGTAAATGCCAGTGTATCTATATCTGGGGAATCATAAAACTGTGGTTAATACTATGCAAATGCAAACATTGTCGAAGCTCACGTACCTGAAGTTATATTGGAGCGACGGTTGTGTCCACTTGCTTCTGGCCGGACAGCCGTTAGATGATGCTGAAGATGCTGCTTGATGTCCTCAGCACACCAACAGCTGTCTCACTGCTGCCTACAGGCGATGGCTCTACTTTATATAGCCGCTACATGTTTACTTACAGGGGATTACCACGCATGACTAATGTTGCCCAGAATACAGGGGGATTTCCACCTGTACTCAATAACAAGCTGTGACCCTACTGGTGAACTTTGACCAAGACGAAGTACTTTGAAACTCACGTGAGATGTTTGCCGCTCGCACCACACGGGTTTGTTTATGTTAATGAGTTTTCGTCATGTCATCACAGGGATCACAGAATGTGATAACCCTTACTGTGTACAAATAGGTAAATATATCAAAGAATGTTTAGACCTTAAAACAATTAGTATAAGTTGATTCATCTATTGTTTTGTATGTGGGTTAATTTCCGTTTTTTTTTCTGTATGTCAACATGTAGTTAAGACCATACGAAAGTTGATTCACTTATTGCCTTGTAGTAGGTTAGTTTCCTATTTTTTCTGTATGATTGTCTACATGTGGTCTAACACCTTAAGAAAGTCAATGTACTTTTTGTTGTGTCAATAAAGATCTCATGATCCTCAGTCGTGTCTACCTGAGTCCACCATGATGTTCTGATTATCAAAACTTCTCCTTGAGTTTCAACAACGCTTCAGACGAGCTTATTTATGTATTAATGGCCACTTGTAATGGCGTCAGACGAAAGAGAGTTTGCTCTACAATCAAACGTGCTGTTAACTGGCTGACTGTGACTGTGCTTCATTTTTATGGCTTTTTCATTACACTATTCTGCTGCTAACAGTTGTGTGTTAGTCCCTTTGCCAAGGGCCTTAGTTTAATTTTAGACATGTTCATGCTCGAGTGTGTCACTTACAGGCTAGGGTAGACTTCTTGTAGATATCGCTAGGTGGCGCCCCAGCACGGCCCTGCCATAAAATGCTGATAATAGATCTGGTTTGTTTCGTACCTTACTACATCTTTATCCATAAGCAAATGATTTTGAGCGGCCCAACTACGAATTACTAAAAACTATTCAGTATCGCTCTATGACAAAGGGTCTGTAGGCCCCAGTTGGCTTTACGTCGATGAAGGTTAGACATCCAGGTAATACGATACGCCAAAAAGCAGTTACTCAAGCAACTGGATATGATTTTGAAAACGTCAGACGGTTCAGCTAGTATCCACTAGCTTTCGTCAGTGACTGAGAGACCAGAGGGGAAAGCAGGTTTATAAGCACAACCTATTGATTGATATGCAAATAAAGTGAAGACAAATTTTTGGAAGTCGAGGAATGTCCGTATGTTATATACATACTGTCTCACTGCCGCCTACAGTTGATGGCGCTACTTTTATACCGCCGCTACATGTTTACTTACAGGGGATTTCCACGCATGACTCATGTTGCCCAGAATACAGGGTGGTTTCCACCTGTACTCAATAACAAGCTGTGACCCTACTGGTGAACTTTGTCCTGAACGATGTACTTTGAAACTCACTTGAGCTATTTGTCGCTCACCCCACACGGGTTTGTTTATGTTAATGAGTTTTCGTCATGACATCACAGGGATCACAGAATGTGATAACCCTTACTGTGTACAGGTAGGTAAATATATCAAAGAATGTTTAGACCTTAAAACAAGTAGTATAAGTTGATTCATCTATTGTCTTGTATGTAGGTTAATTTCCGTGTTTTTTTCTGTATGTCTACATGTAGTTAAGACCTTACGGAAATTGCTGTACTTTTTGTTGGGTCAATAAAGTTCTGATGATCCTAAGTCTTGTCACTCTGACTCCGCCATGATGTTCTGAGAATAAAAACTCCTTCTCATTCTCATTGCGTTTCAACAATGCTTCAGAGGAGCTCATTTAATGGCCACTTTTAATGGCGTCGGACGACTGAGAGTTTGCTCTACAATCAAACGCGCTGTCAGCTGGCTGACTGTGACTGTGCTTCATTTTTATGGCTTTTTCATTACGCTATTCTGCTTTTAACAGTTGTGTGTTAGTCCCTTTGCCAAGGGCCTTATTTTAATTTTAGACGTGCTCATGCTCGAGTGTGTCACTTACAGGCTAGGGTAGACTTCTTGTAGATATCGCTAGGTGGCGCCACAGCACGGCCTTGCCATAAAATGCTGATAATAGATTTGGTTTGTTTCGTACATAACTACATCATTATCAATAAACAAACAATTTTCAGCGGTCCAACTACGAATAAAAGTCAAGGCCAACCAATAACATGGGATAATAAATAACAATCAATATCTCTTGATATAAATTGAGCCGAGACTCGCGGACACCATGTACTATTTTTAGCCCGTAACGTGTAGGTACAGTAGTAGTGGAATAACCTATGGTGTCCAGCAGTTGTTTACAGCGTCATTATGAATACAGCTGTCGGCCTACTGAAAAATTTATGGGTTAAATTTCAACCAGGAAACGCAGAAGTTCGAGCGGGTCACGTCCTTGCGCCTTATAAACTCACAACAACACCTGCAGGCGGCAATTACAGGTGTTCACAGGTATTCAGCACAGGTAAGTTTTTCTCTGTCTGGTATGGACGTTTTAGCCAGGTTGGACATGTTGCGATTTACTTTGTATAAAAGTCTGTTTTTGCCCCATAGTCCACAGTTTTGTGAGCCCATACGCTTCCTAATGTTTAATATGTGTCATGTATTTGTTTTGCACTTATTTGCTGTGTGCAATGTATTGGAACAGGTGAGATAGATTTTCTCTGTCTAGTCTGGGAGTTTTAGCCAGGTTGGACATGCTGCGATTTCATTTGTATAAAAGTCTGTTTTTGCCCCGTTGTTGACAGTTAAGTACACCACCTGGCGCTTTCTAAAGTTCAATATGTGTTCATGTATTTGTTTTGCACTTATTTGCTGTGTGCAATGTATTGGGCCGAGAGCTAAAAGCTAAACTCCAAGCAAATATCTGGTGGTTGAAAGACAGCATCAAATTGACAATAGATAATTATTGGCAGGGCAGTATCCATTTGATACACCGATACCGGTACAAAACATAAGAAAGACGTCTAAAATCACGTCAAAAATAAGCCGTAGCCTAAAACCTTACTTGGAGAGCACTGTATGTACATGTATTTGCTTTGCATTCATTTGCGTTTATTTTTTCGCTTCAGAGCGATGTCTTCCTCACCGGGCAGCACCAGGCTTCTCCCCCGGGGCAGGTCGCCTCACGGCCCGACTAAAACAGCCTGGACGACCCGGTGTGACCATTTGGGGCCTCGGGGGGACTTAACCGGGCGGACCTGGGGCAGACGGCGCAGGCCTGAACACAAGACTAGTCGGCCAACATCGGCGGCGACAAGAGACATCGGCAATGTACCGCCGGTACCAGAACCTAAGGTTTGTTATTTTTAATACTTTTTTATGAAAACGGAAGTGTTTTGATGAAAATGGCTTTTGACACTCAAAGTACTCTTCTTCTCTTGTTAGTCCTAGGTAGAAAGTACTACTACTAGTAGATCAACGTCGGATGACCGAGTGAAAAAGTTAGCAAACACGATATATCAGGAGGTCACCGATTCTATTTCTGGATTTTCTGGCTAGACGCTGTGTCCTTCGAAGGTAAATGCACTTTAGACAACTTTCCTCACCTCATCCAGGTTTAAAAAGGCGGTGGAAGGAGAGGGATGGGCGATGGGCCCCGTCTTTCAATACCATATCCTAGGCACAGTGAATCAACAACTCAACTCACTGCCACTAAAACACTATGAGGCTTCCATATTCCTTAATAACCCTGTTCAGTATCCAACATAAGTATAATTTCCATTCGCAGGTGTCGGCGCCGAGCAGGCAAGCCAACAGGTCCTTCATGTGGGGAGACTTGGCAGTACGGGAGGAGCATCAGGAACAACAAGTAGGATTCGTTCTTGTTGTGTTAACGTTGTTTGGGTGTGTTTGTTTGTCATACATGTATGTATGCTTGTGTTTGTAGGTATTTGACCGTTGTACAGTGTTGAAGAGATTACCAAAGATTGACCTCAAGGTCAAGTTGTAAGGAAGTGCTGATCAGACATAAATCGGGAAGTTAAGTCCTGGCCCAGAATCTGTAGGAAGTGCCAACAGGAAGTAAATAAAAATTAAGGTCAGAAAAAAAGGAAGATGAGGCTCAGATGCGAAGGGCCAGCACGAAGTTTGGTCTGTAGGTCGGGTTCAGTGAGAAATGTAATTAATGCAGCAAAATACACGAAAAAAACTACATATTGAATAAAAATAAGTGACAATACAAAGTGGCTTTTTTATGACGTTATGATCTGTGTCAACGCTGTCTATGTCTTAGACGGACGTGACACTGGATGACTTCAGCAGTGAAAGTGAAGACGAAGACATCCCCAGAGACCCCACACCCCCTCCGGACCTCACAGATTATCAGTAAGTCATTTAAACATTTGTTTTGTTAACTTACAGTCACAGAATATGTTGGAGAACCGTGTAAAACGCGATTCCATAAAAAATTACCAATAACATTTATTAATGTTAGCAGCAACATTCATTTTAATGTTATTGGTTATTTATGTTTTTTTTATTATCATTTCCATTATCATTATTCATTTTATCCTAATTTTCGTTGTTTGTATGTGACTGTTGTGTTTTGTTGTGTAAAACAGGGCTCCATTGAAAAGAAGTGCAATCACTTGATGGGCAACCCTGTATAAAAATTACGGAAAAAAGTACCAGTGTCGCTAAACAGGCGCAAAACGGCAGCAATGGGCCTGATCCTTACATTTGCTAGAAGATCAGTCACAGCTGCATGCATTAGTTGCAAGCATACCACGGCGGAACAACAATAATCATAGATGTCGACTTTGAACTGAACAAATACATTCAAGCGTTGTTACATTCCATCCCAGATAAGAGGTTACAAACAGTATATGAGGACGAAGGACATTGTCAATATTTGATCACTGGTACTTTACCTAGGCCTGTTCAAAGGTACATTGCTGTCGAAGAGAAGGTTGAAAAGTCACATCGTGGAGAAACTAAGGAGACCGTGTCATTGGAGTCAAAAGTGGGAAAGGTACGCGTTCTATTTCTTATAGCTCTACTGTCATTTGCCACCTGTATATACAATGTAGCACTTGTTGTATTATAGAAAAAGGTGTAAATTAAGTTTGTATCCTTTAAGTTTGTTCTAAAACAGTAACTGTCTCATTCTGGCCAATGAGACTACTTTTCAGTAGTACCAATCATGTCAATATATATAGTGACCACCTGGAACAGATTTTGTCGGTCCTATCACTGCACGAAAAGTTGGATTTACCAAAGGTTGTAAACTCAGGTAATGTTTACTTCCGTTATACAGTATCTGGCTTTACAATGGCAGTAAATAAAGATCAAGTGCAGTAATTTCCTTTACAACCCTTGTTAAGTCCGGTATTACCTACTTGACCTTCATTTACTACCATTGTAAAGTTCTGAAGTGTTTATTAAAAAACAAAGTAAACATTGCCAAACTCTACTGACCCGGTAAATCTAAGTTATCGTGCAGTGTATGAGTGGTCCTCTTGGGCAATTTGCGAATGCATGTTGTATTTTTTCTCAAAGAGCCCACTACAGAAGCTAAAAAGGCAGCCGAGCTGTGACTCCCTGTTCGGCGGGAAGCAGGTGAAGCCCGGCGCCGTGTGGAGGCCGTACGGCCCGCCGCTGTACGGGTACGGCTCCTCCCTGAACCCGCCGCCCAGGAAGCGACCGGACACGCTGCTCATCCTCGCCGCCATCTTCTACTGCCTGGCCGTCCTGACAGCGGTGGTGTTCGCTGTTCTCTTCAAGACCAACGTCATACCAGGTGAGTGACGTAACTAAAGCACCTGTCACACACTCAGGACCTTATTAGGACCTTTTCCCGACCACTACACAACAAAGGTCGGCACTGGATTTGGAACTAGTTTTTCAAAGCTTGCATCTTAACGACTTTGTCTTTTTACATTGAGAATTTACATTGAGAAATACATTTCAAGACAATTGTATTAAGTGATCGGGCTTCGGTTCAATTTCAGCTTCAACACTGAATTGTCTTAAAGCATTGCAGCTGTTTTGACCGGGCCAGTGGGCTCTCTTTTACTTTTTTTTTCATTTAGCCTTGTTTTATGGCCATCTACAGTATTCTATTCTCGGAGCCTTTCAATTCTCGGAGCCTTTATTATGTCTTCCCGATGTTTCGACAGTATACAAGACTCCTGAGCCGGTGCCTGCGTGGATGCAGCAGTTTTCTCCGGAGATGCAGAGGTGGTACCAGTTGGCGCTCCAGGCCGCCGGAGGGGACACATCAGCGATACTGCCACCTGGATACCGTCCGCAACTGCCAGTGCCACTGCCTGTGGAAGAGTGTGAGTTGCTTTCTACCGTAGCCCACACATACAAGACTCTATGCCGCTGCTTTAACTCCGCGAAACCCATGCTTTAGCAACAGCACACTCATGCGTTGGTCTTTTCAGTTACGTCCAAACCTAAATAACAACAACAATCCAGTAAAAGATCGGTTTGTGCCAAAAGTTGAGTCAAGCGTAGCAAACAAGATAATTTTACTGATATTTTTTTTCTATTCCAACATGTAATCACCAGACGTGGTGACGGCACGCTCAAGTTGTTTCAACTTATATTAATGCCGCCAGCAACAGAGGGGACAAATACATGACAGGACAATACTCATTTACACCTGAGCTAAGTGAGGAAAGTCGTGTAAAGTGCCTTTCCCAAGGGCATGTCAGGACTCGAACCCAGGACCACTAGGTTCCGAGTCGTGCACTCTGCCGCTACACCAAACGACCCCAACATAATTTTTATTTCTGATGGTTTTTCATTTGCCTCTCTCCAGTTTGTGGCAACACGTCACTTCCTGACTTAAGTCACGGCGACTTCAACTGCACCAGCATCGCCTACTACAACATCTACGTGCGCATGTGCATCGCCAAGTGTGACGTGGGCTACCAGACCGATGACGCGGGCCTGCTGTTCTGCAACCGCGGCCGATGGGCGCCAATCGCACCCGAAGTCGTGTCGACACTCGTCGGCGTCGGTCGGGCTGCCGACACGATGCCGAACACCGATCCTGAGTGGTTCGAGCCCCTTGGCATCTCCGACCAAATCTACGCGGACGCCGCGCGTGGCATTTTGGTGAAGATTAACGCCCCTCACCTTCCTATCGTGGAGACATATTTAGACATCATCTCAGAGGACAACATCATCGATTTCGACATGATGCGGCAGCTGTTGGAATGGATCGGCCCAATTCTTGAAGACATCGTGGCCCACCTGGACTTCTTGCAGCTTCTGTCTCGCCTAGGTAGGGTGAATCGGGACCATGATGTATCCAAAACTGTGCCTATTTCGCGCTATACCTGATCATTGGGTCAGGATCAGGCACGGTTCTGGATAGTCTTCGCGTATCCAAAAACGTAGTTGTCCCAGGCACGGTTCTGGATTATGCGTGGACTATGCAGAACCGTGCCTGGGTGTTGTTAACGTCGTTCCGTTAAAGAATGAACTTTTCTGTCTTTTCTGACAAAGACAATATATACCCCCAATACCACCAAGTTTTAAATATTGTGTTTGAAATAAACAAATAATGATGATGATGAAGTTTACTTGTCATTTCATATACATTTTTTAATTGTTCGCGACCATGCTTTACACAGTCGTGTAATTTGTGAATGTCTTCTTGCAGAGACGTTCGGGGCGACCAAGCATCCGGTGTGCAGACTTATGGACTGTGGAGGAGAGTCTGAGGTAAGGTTTTCTTGCCAAATACATACCGCATTTCTAATCTCTTATCTACCTAACCAATCAATTTACTTACAGTCCGAAGGCAACGCGACTAACAAGTCTTTGTCTTTTTCAAAGAATGTAGCTCATGGCAAACTCAGCAGCAGCTCAACGACCTACATGTCAGAAGCCCGAGTGGTCTGTCAGCGAGGCTACCTGCCCCGGCACCCTGTACTGACGTGTAACGCTTCTGGACAGTGGGACAAACCCGCACAGTGTGACCAAGGTAGGTTGTTTTTATGTGATTATTTTTTGTTAGGTCCGTAACTAACAAAATGCCATTTTCTCTTTTGAGATATGCATAGATAACCACTTCCCCTCTGCTTTTCAATGTGGATCTTTGGTATCAATGTTGTCTGTAAATTAATATGTTGGTCATCATATAGTAAACTGCAGTCAACCTGAGGACCCCCCGCACGGATCGTACCTGTGCCAGGGTCACGTGTTCTCGGACCGCTGTGACGTCATCTGTGACGTAGGGTACCTACCGGAAACGGACCACGCCCTGGGCTGCAGCTGGACCGGAAACTGGACCGCCTTCCGCAGAGGGAACACGACAGAGATGGAAAATGCTGTGTCAGCAGGTGGGAGATTATGGACATGCCATTGTCTAGGTCGGATCACTTTTGGAAGGGTATTATGTTTGCCATGTATATAGTGATGAAATGCATTCTAATCGACCTTTCATCTTTTTTGCCAGACATTATCATCCCACAGACTCTGGCTTGTGTCATCGCTGACTGTGGGAACATTTCGGTAAGTATGTTTATTCGAACCATCAAGTACATAATGCATACTCTGCATAAGCCCTATCATCAAGCATATAATAGAAGAATAAATAGTAACATGGCAACTTATCTGAAAAACGAGACTAGTTATTGGGTTGCAAACGCATGCCATAGTCTATGCATAGTATAATCTTCAAGTGGATACCAGATAGAAAGGAAATGTAATAGCGACACAAAAAAAGGTTAACTTATCAGGAAGACGAGACTGAAGATCCAAACAATCTTCCCTTTCGACATGGTTATTAGATGGACTGCATCTGCATGGAGATTAGTAAATATGTACCAAAGATCAGACTAAAAGTCTAAGGTTCACTCATGACCACCTTATGTGTGCACAGATCCCGGTACACGGTGACGTCAGCTGTACAGGTACCACGTACGGCGAGACGTGTCATCTCACCTGTCAGGACGGCTACGAACGGTTGGGACAAGGCAACTTCACCTGCCTGCCTTACCAACTCTGGAGTGGGGAACCGGAGTGCATTCCAGGTACATGTACTACTATACATATCCTGCTAGTCAAAGAATATGGTCTAAATGTGAGCGACGTAGTCCAAATTAAACAACGATGTAGTCAAACGCTAGACTACGATTTAAATGCACAAAATGTTGGACACGTTTTAAAATATTGACAAAGTGTTTATCTTTTAACAGTGAGTTGCGGCTCCCCTCCTGAGTTCCCTAACACCGCCCTACAGTGCGCCAGCGGACACACCTACGGGAACACCTGCGGCGTCACCTGTGCGGACGGGTACGAAGGAACGAACCACCAGAGCGTAGCTTGTCATAGCAGCGGCAACTGGAGCCTGCAGGAGGGAGGTACGAACTTCTGCTTCTCTTTACAGCGACCTTTTCCCAAGAACAGCCAACGAAAGCAAACCCAAGTGCACATGCAATCGTGACATACAACAAATTGTAGTAGAATTGACGTTTTCTTCGACGTTTAGCTTTGTAATACTGTTGTTCCTTTTTGAACTATAGCGCTCCAGTCAGTTGTTGGGGGACCAGATCTGTTCTGTCAGAAGAAGGACTGCGGCAACCTTAATGTAAGTACTCTGAAGCGTATCAAACCTGATACATTAAACTGTAGTACAACTGAAATATTTGCAGCATGAAGTCTTCTTGAAGTATTGAATTCTGCAGCAATTTTTGTCGTTACTGAAAACAACAACAGATGACTTTTCTTTACCGCCCAGAGCCCTGCCAACGGCAGCCTGACGTGCAGCGGTACCAGGTACCAGGACTCCTGCCGCCTGACCTGTGAGCCCGGGTACAAAGTCGGCAATGAGCAGGACCTTCATCTCCACAGTCTACACAGCTTCACGTGCATGGCAACTGGACAATGGAACGACAAGCCTAGGTGAAGAAATTTTCTTATCTTTTAAGATCACATTTACCACTCTGGGAGAACTTGTCGTAAAAAAACGGAAATATCAATTAAAATTTCGTTCAACTTTTCCCAAGATGCGTCCCATCCGACTACTGCCTGCTCGGCCTGCACGACTGCCACCCTGAGCACGGGATCTGCGACCTGACGGGCCACCAGACCTTCAGCTGCCGCTGCCGGGTCGGGACGGTCGGGGACGGGAGACGCTGTGAACGAACCCACTGTCCGCCTTTCCCGGTGAGTAAAATTCCTTCCCAATCTCTCAATGCCCTCCCCTCCTAAAATATGCAAAAATGTTTAACGGAAAGGGGTTTCAAGAGCAAAATATGCTGCAGAGAATATACCGAAGTGTTGAATCTTTATCTGAACAGAATCCTGTATAATCTTCTGCACTGCCAGATTTAAGTGTTAATTTAAGGGTTGCGTTTTGATTGAGAGGTAGCCTACTTGAATATATGTCCACCAACTTGGCAGCTACACATATGTGTAATTGATGACACCACCTGCAAGTACACCAAATAAGATATTGTTTCATCCTCACAGGTCACTGAACCGGAGAACGGTTACTTCGGATGTTCTATCCCGGCATCCCCTGCAGCTGACTTCTGCCAATCACCTGACAGCACGGCGGCGGAGTACGAGGTCGTCTGTCTGCTCCACTGTAACCCTGGTTACGACAGGCTGATCTATGCCGAGTACTCCTGTGGTCATGACGGCAACTGGACCATTCCTTTCGACATAAACACCAACGGGACCATACCGTGCTTAGGTAAGTCCAAAAATCTTACTCAACATGTACTGTAGGTACAGCTGAACATCTCATATCCTGTATATAGTATTCAGGTTTGGACATTTGCTCTGATTTTGAAATTGAAACAGCCAGCAAGTTGAAAAAGATACTGATTATATAGAACACCAAGTCATTGGTATCATTGATTGCAATTCCCGTTTTAAATCTGGTCTACATCTCAGCCGTGAAATGCCCGAACATATCGAGTCCCCTACACGGTACAATGACGTCCTGCGACAGCGGCTACTATTTCCGGTATCCTGAGGTCTGCAACTTCGCCTGCGATCGAGGCTACGAACTCACGACCCACACAAGCAGGGTAAGACGCTGTCAGACTGATGCTACCTGGTCTGGAAACGACGCCGTGTGCATCGGTATGCACTACGTTGTCAAGTTTTTAGATAAACTAACAAAACTATACTTGTCATGGAGCAAGCAGTACTGACTATTTCTACGGTGTTGCAGAGTAGCTGTTTACTGGTCAAAATGTCTTTCATATGTGACATTCGACTCGTCTACGATGTCTATGATGATGTTTCGTCATCATTGTTGACGGGGACCTGCAAAAACACAAACATTCCTAGTGGTTAACAACACATTCCCAACTCCAGGTGTGCAATGCCCGGACCCCAGGCCAACCAATGGAATAACGACCTGTAACAGAGGATCCTCCTTCCGCTACCCCGAGACTTGCACCTTCAGATGTAACAGTGGCTACCGGCTGTCCGGCAGCACCAGGCGAACCTGCCAGGCGAATCGCAGGTGGTCCGGGAGCTCTACCACGTGTACCGGTAATCATATAGGGTGGCTTTATTTATACATGTATGTAGTTTTGTTAGAGCTTTAGTTTTAAATGATCACACGAAAGTCCCTGTAATTTTTGTTGAATCTATAACAGCTATTCTGCACCCTCGTATGATGGCTGAGTGAAATAGCGTGGAGTCGTGTGGCGCAACGGCAGCGTGCGCGACTCGGAATCAAGAAGTCCCGGGTTCGAGTCCTGACATGCCACCGATCTTGTGCCCTTGGGAAAGGCACTTTACACGACTTTCCCCACTAGACTCAAGTGAAAATGAGTATTGTCTGTCCAGTATCCGTTTCTATGTGCGCGGGACGCAACACCAGCAACAGCTGCCTCTGTTCCGCGTGTATTGCACTGTTGCAATTTCAATAAATCAAATCAAATAGCGTACACCCAAAGACAAAGTAGTCTTGCTGATGAGGAGATGAAGAAAACTACTTACATGTATAGCATTTTCCACGTGATTAGTTTGCACACGTCTCACATGATTGTTTTGCACACGTCCTTCAGCGTCAGCCATGTTGGTAGTTTAGTCACTTGAGTGCAAATTTGCTCCTCTCACCTGGAAGTGATATGGGTGCCACATTGAAAAAAAAATTGCTTATATCAATGGCATGAGTAAAGTATACGATACATGTAAGAGAAATATGTATCCTAAAAGGAACGTATCCTAATGTACAACTTAAATTTCTGACCTAGTGCGAGTATATTGAAAGTTTGACTAACTGTGGTACGTGCACGTGTTTACATTTCAGTGGAGTGTCCGGCTCTTGCCAACCCCCGGAACGGCAGGGTGAACTGTACTGACCGACTGGTGAACGACAGGTGCACCTTCAGCTGTAACCATGGTTACCACCTGCTGGGGTCATCTCAGGTCGTGTGCGGGTCGGACGGACAGTGGACAGGCACGGTCCCTACCTGCGTAGGTACGTGTCTCCCTTATTTGAGAGATAGAACAACAAAGGAACTCTAGGCTAGGGCATGTTTTGTTTAATGTGTTTGGTATATAGAGGAAAATACATGTAGAATGTAAGAGTACACTTGTAGGTCGTCATACATTTCTTTTACTCTACCATTCATTTCATTACTCACTTCCTAACTCACTTACTCGTAATGCATGCTATCTTCTCTTTGACAGCTAAAAGTAAGCTAGCATATCAGGAGGCCTATAATACACAGATAAGCTGAAATTTTGACAGATGCCTGTTCTTCATCTATATTCTCTAGCTTGCGACAGCGCAGCTGACATCATCTTTTCGATCGACGTTTCCGGCAGCGTTTCGGACCCTTCCGATAGAGCAATGGTCATGGCCTTTATTAGAGATGTAATAGACTCCGTCACAATAGGGGGAAGTTACGCGAGAGTTGGGCTGATCAAATTTGAATATAGCAATGCCGAGACGTACATTTCTCTCACCGGCAGTAAGCCTACTTTGGTATCTATGATCAGCACCATGTTTGACAGTCACGGCAGCCGAGTTCCCTCTGTCGCGGGTTTGTCCGTTATGCGTAACGAATTCTCCACTTCCGGGCGACCGACAGCAAGGAAGATCGGGATCGTCCTCACAGACGGCGAAGACAGTTTCAGCGGAGATGTCGTATCGGACTCTGAAGCACTGAGAAACGATGGCACCACAATCTTTTGCGTTGGCATTGCAAATGCCCTGAGGCAAACCCTTAACAACATGGCTAGCAGGCCCGTTAACCAGCACGTGTTTGAGGCATCGTTTTCAAACCTGCTGACCATCGTAGACACAATCCGTCCCAAGGTTTGGTGTTGAAGGTGCATTGATTTTGGAAAGAAAGGTGTTACTAATATCAAAACAACCTTTTCGCTAACGCAATTCTACTGTAGCATCATGCCCAATGTACCCACCGAATGTGGTGTGATCAGCTTGCAGTTCATGAACCAGAATGACCCAACATAATACTGGTCAATACAATGCCCAATGGATGTTTAAACTCGCGACATTCATGTTATTAAACCAGAGTGAAATCAACCATGCCTCTTGGTCAGATTGCAATGCACTTTATCACATTATGTATCATCATTACTATATCCATCGATCATAATCCCAATCCGTCATCATTATCATTGCCGCTCACGTCTGTTGACGATGCGGGTCACCACTGCTTTCCAATTTCTCAGTTTGTCAGTCATAGATACCCTGTACAAATCCCTGGATTCCAACGCTGCTATGATAACTTCATAGATCTATAGCGTAGCCGTAATATAACGCATGTTATTCCAAGATTGTAGTCCACTTTACATGTACAATGTAGTTGGTGTGAATTTACCATGATAGTACATCGCGATGCATGGCAATACGACGTGACTAGCAAGATGTCTGATTATCTGAACCATCCTCTCCCCGAAACAGTTTGTCCCAGTGGGTACACATACCGTCAGCCTAGCCGACTGTGCTACAAGGCGTACAACCTGGAGAGGGACTACAGCGGTGCTAAGGCAACCTGTTCTTCTGACGGCGGAACCCTCGCCATCGCCCCGCGATGACGCCACCAACACCTTCCTCATCAACCTGAAGAATGCCGTCGATGAAAACGCTTTCTTCCGTTTCGGACTGACTGACATCCAACAGGAAGGACGCTGGGTGTGGGAGGATGGTACTACTCTTGGAGGTTTCGGTTCATGGGGTGCAGGAGAACCCAACAACTTACGTAATAACGAAGACTGTGCGGAGTATTACTCAGGAAATCTCGCGATAGCTACCGCCAGGAACAAGTGGAACGATATTTCGTGCTCCGACAACCCCTCTAGGAAGTTTGCTTTCATTTGCCAAGTCGCGCCGACTTAACAGAATGGTCTTAAAAAAGACCGCGTCACACACTTTCCTTTTTTCAAAGCCATGTCAAGTTCAAATGCCGTGCGCTACCAAATTATGTCTCCACCAGCCTCCTTTGCAGGGTGAAGAAATAGTAGAAATCGGTCTTAAAAGAAGGTAGGTGGCCTGGGGAGTTCCATGTGCAGGCAAACTGGACCCTCTGTGGACTTTTAAGGCCAAATTTTACTATTTTTTTTCAACCAAACGATAAACATGCATACTACACACGGATAGTTTTGCTATGTTTTATGCCTGTGGTGATGGCATCTGGTTGCACACAAGTATTTATGTGCGTGCCGTGGTTGCAGAAATTAAATAAATTCCCACTTTAACCAGGAAGTTTGTTTTTATGTCATTCTTAAAAAAATCCTACCTGGAGGAGGGGGGCTTACATCGCCCTACTATCTCTCAGCTCCAGATTTTCTACAACTTATAAATCAAGAAGCTGGAATTCCAGAAAATTTACCTAAAACTTTGAAGCTGCTTTTATGCACACTAGAAGACTCATTCTTGAACTTGAACTTCCTCTTTCCTACATATCCAACATCGTGCATGACCACCCAAAGCTTCTCTAATCATGTAGTCGACATACAAACACGTACATACCCAGGTGCAGTACCGCAGAAAAGCGCAATTTTCGAACTTCACCTTCGTTTCCACAACCTCTACCCATACATCATCACTATCCATCCACAGCTTCTTTTATTGCCTCCTATAAAGTACAATTGTGTGTGTTAATGCATTTGCCGCGAAAGGACATCGCTGATCACCTGAATCATACTCTTCTCCGAAACAGCTTGTCCCAGCGGGTACGCATACCATCAGGCTAGTCGACTGTGCTACAAGGCCTACGACCAGGAGAGTGACTACAGCAATGCTAAAGCAACCTGTACTTCTGACGGCGGAACCCTCGCCATGCCCCGCGATGCCGCCATCAACACCTTCCTCATCGAACTGAAGAATGACGTTGATAAAAACGCTGCCTTTTTCTTCGGACTGATTCGCATCCGCCATGAAAGAAGATGGGAGTGGGAAGACGGTACTGCTCTTGGAGGTTTCCATCGGTGGGGTATAAGACAACCCAGCGACGATGGAGGTGTCCAGGACTGCGGGGAGTATACTTCCGCGAATTGGGGGGAAACTGTCGCCAGGAACACGTGGAACGATATTTCGTGTTACTTCAATGATAGGAAGTTTATTTGTCAGGTCCCACTAACCTAACACCATGGCCTTCAAACAACGGCGTTAAAATTTTTCCTTCTTTCAGTACCACGCTTTTAAGTTCAAATGTCGTGGGCCCTTATGAAGCCTGTATCGTCTTGTCCAGGGCACTTTCCGAGCACTGGACCTATTAAAGGCTTATAACCTCTCCTTCACTGTGTGAGTAATTATACAACGTATAACCCTGCATGTCCGTTGAGCTACAAAGCTGGTGGCTTGTGTTTTTTGTGTGTTTTCGAAGTTTGCCACTTGTGAGTGAAGCAATTGGCAGTGTTGTCTGTTGTCTGTTTTGAAGAACGCGTGATAAGCAAAAAAATCAAATGTATGTATACGACACGAATAGTTTCGCTATTTTTGCGTGGAGTTATCTGATTGTACGTGATTATTTGTGTTTGTGTTGTGGTTGCAGAACTGTAATATTTATTGCTTTAACCTGAACGTTTTTCTTTACATCATCCCAGCACCAAGAGCTTTCTACTGCTCATTAATCACGAACCTGGCACTTCCATAAAATTTTACCTGAAACTTTGACGCTGCTGTTATACACACTAGAAGACTCATTCTCGAACTTGAACTTCCTCTTTCCTACATATCCAACATCATGCATGACCGCCAAAAGCCTCTTTAGTTATGTAGTCGACATACATACAAACACACATTTATACATACATACATACTAGTACATACACATCCAGTTGCAGCACTGTAGAAAAAAGACAGGTGAACGCAATTTTCGAACTTGACCTTCGTTTCCACATTCTCTACACATACACCATTACCATCCAATCCACAGCTTATTTTATTGCCTCCTATAAAGTACAATAGTCTGTGTGTGTGTGTGTGTGTGTGTGTGTGTGTGTGTGTCTGTTAATGCATTTGCCATGAAAGCAAATCACTGATTATCTGAACCATACTCTTCCCCAGCTTGTCCCAGTGGGTACACATACCGTCAGACTAACCGACTGTGCTACAAGGCCTTCAACCGATTGAGTAAGTACAACGATGCTAAAGCAACCTGTTCTTCTTACGGCGGAACCCTCGCCATGCCCCGCAATGCCGCCATCGACAACTTCCTCATCAACCTGAAGAATGCCGTTGATCTAAACACTGCCTTTTTCTTCGGACTGAATTGCATCGGCCATGAAAGAAGATGGGTGTGGGAAGACGGTACTGCTCTTGGAAGTTTCCATCCGTGGGGTCCAAGAGAACCCAGTGACTCCGGAGGTGACCAGGACTGTGTGGAGTATGTTTCCGCGACTTGGTATGAAGCTGCCCTCAGGGACACTTGGAACGATATGGCGTGTGCCACCCCAAGGAAGTTTATTTGTCAGGTCCCACCAACCTAACACCGTGGCCTTCAAAACAATGGCGTCAAACATTTGCTTCTATCAGTACCATGATTTTAAGTTGAAGGGCCATGCCCTGTTATAAAGCTTGTATCGTCTTGTACAAGGCACCTTCCAAGCACTGGACTTAGTAAAGCTGCTTAACTGCAAATACATACAACGTATAGTTTGCATGTTTGTTTAACTGTATAACTGCAACTTATAGTTTGCATTGTCATGCCCTGTTATAAAGCTTGTATCGTCTTGTACAAGGCACCTTCCGAGCACTGGACTTAGTAAAGGTTTATAACCTCTGATTCACAACGTTAGATACCTACAGTTTTGCATGTCTAACTGCATAACTGCAATCTATAGTTTGCATGTGTAACTGCAAAACTGCATGCAACTTATAGTCTGCATGTCTAGCTGCATAACTGCAACTTATAGTCTGCATGTCTAGCTGCATAACTGCAACTTATAGTTTGCATGTCTAACTGCATAACTGCAACGTATAGTTTGCATGTCTTGTTTAACTGCATAACTGCAACGTATAGTTTGCATGTCTAACTGCATAACTGCAACTTATAGTTTGCATGTCTAACTGCATAACTGCAACGTATAGTTTGCATGTCTTGTTTAACTGCAAAACTGCAACTTATAGTTTGCATGTCTAGCTGCATAACTGCAACTTATAGTTTGCATGTCTAACTGCATAACTGCAACTTATAGTTTGTATGTCTTTTTTAACTGCAAAACCGCATCTTATAGTTTGCACGTCTGTTTAACTGCAAAACTGCAACTTATAGTTTGCATGTCTAGCTGCATAACTGCAACTTATAGTTTGCATGTCTAACTGCATAACTGCAACTTATAGTTTGTATGTCTAACTGCATAACTGCAACTTATAGTTTGCATGTCTAACTGCAAAACTGCAACTTATAGTTTGCATGTCTAACTGCATAACTGCAACTTATAGTTTGTATGTCTAACTGCATAACTGCAACTTATAGTTTGCATGTCTAACTGCATAACTGCAACTTATAGTTTGTATGTCTGTTTAACTTCAAAACTGCAACTTATAGTCTGCACGTCTGTTTAACTGCAAAACAGCAACTTATAGTTTGCACTTCTGTTTAACTGCAACTTATAGTTTGCATGTCCGTTTAACTACGAAACAACAACTTATAGTCTGCACGTCTGTTTAACTGCAAAACTGCAACTTATAGTTTGCACTTCTGTTTAACTGCAACTTATAGTTTGCACGCCTTTTTAACTGCAAAACTGTTTTTGTTGTCTTTTGTTGTATCAAAGTTTGTGAGTGAAGCATTAATAGCAGTGTTGTCTGTTTTCTGGTTTGGAGGACGTGTGACAAAACAAATGATTTACATGTATACGAATCGTATTGTTCTTTATTTGTATGGTTGATAGAATCTGTTTGTGTATTTGCATTTATGTCTGTGGCCGTGCTGTGGTTGCAGAACTGAAATAAATTTCCGATCTAACTGAAACCTTAATATGCTTTAGATCATTTTATATCAACCTACCAGGGGGTCCAAACTTGCAACACTACTCAAAAATCATGAACCCAGCATTAAACAATTTTGAAACAGCTGCTGTACCATAGCTACCCACCAGGGGGCCATTTATTCAACTTGACATCTTTGCCAACCCTACCCATCGACTAAATATCATGCATAACCACCCGGAGCTTCACTAGTTATGTAGACGAGATACACAGCCAACTTGATATCATAATACCAAGTATGGCTTCAAACCTAATTCCTTCTTTTATACCTAGCTATTACTTTAATTTCAAACGGCGAGCTCTGTACCGTAACTTCGTGTCCATGGTACCTTCGGACATTGGACTTACACATGTCAGCCTACTAGTACATATGTCACTATTACATATTATGTACATATGTCA
>NW_017803257.1:204275-262359 GCF_001625305.1 Branchiostoma belcheri
AGAGAGAGAGAGAGAGATGATATAGAAGTCGAGTGACAGTTAAGTTTAGTAAAACTATTTTCGACTAAACACCCCTGTACTGATATTGGTATAGTCTACTCGCAATTAATGGACGTGTCCCTTTCATGTAGAATGGGCACGTCGCTTAAAACTTTACTTAATTCAGTAAAATTCATATATAACTGAAAACTAAATGGACGGGTGACTATGGACAGAATATACAATACGACACACTAAAAAGGGAAACAATCATCAATCATCAACTTTATTGCTCAACAGCTAATATTTGTGCAATGTATGGTGGAGAATAAACAACAAGGGGGATAGATAGTATAACACGAACTATATTAAAAGACAACTATAACAGAGTCACAGCATAATAATAGTAAATCTCAATGCTACCGAGGCCTATTGCTTCACTCATGCGGCAAACGTTGATAAAACAGATAAAGAACACCAGCATTGCTCTTTAACAGCAATGCAAGGGTATAAGTTGTATGTCTCATTATGTTATTAATCAGAAGTTAGAAAACCTCAAAAGGTCCAGTGCTCAGAAGGGGCCCAGGACAAGACGATACAATTTTCAAAAGGCATATTACACTACAACTTAAAATCACGGTACTGATAGAAGGTAAAAGTTTGACGCCATAGTTTAAAGGCAATGTTGTTAGGTTGGTGGAACCTGACAAATAAATTTCCTATTATTGTAGTAACACGAAATATCATTCCACGTGTTCCTGAGGGCAGCTTCATACCAAGTCGCGGAAACATACTCCACACAGTCCTGATTACCTCCGGTGTCGCTGGGTTCTCTTGGACCCCACGGATGGAAAACTCCAAGAGCAGTACCGTCTTCCCACACCCATCGTCCCTCCTGGCGGAGGAGGGTCAGTCCGAAGTAAAAGGCAGTGTTTAGATCAACGGCATTCTTCAGGTTGATGAGGAAGGTGTTGGTGGCGGCATCGCGGGGCATGGCGAGGGTTCCGCCGTAAGAAGAACAGGTTGCCTTAGCACCGTTGTAGTCACTCTCCTGGTTGAAGGCCTTGTAGCACGATCGGCTATGTTGATGGTATGTGTACCCGCTGGGACAAGCTGTTTCGGGGAAGAGTATGGTTCAGATGATCAGCGATGTGCTTTCACGGCAAATGCTTTAACACACACACACACACACACACACACACACACACACACACACACACACAATATTGTACTTTATATGAGGCAATAAAAGAAGCTGTGGATGGATGTTAATGATATATGTGTAGAAGAAAATTCATCTAATCTATGTGTTATAGGCCTCCTGGAATACTACCTTACTTTTAGTTTATGTCAAAGAGAAGATAGCATGCAATACTAGTGAGTTAAGAAGTGAATAATGAAATGAATGGTAGAGTAAAAGAAAAGCATGATGACCTACAAGTATACTCATATACAATATTTTACATTCCGCTGATTCTGACTGGGTAAATCATATACACGACATTCTTAATTATAACGGTTTTGGATATGTATGGACAAACCCTAGGTTGTATCACGTTGATATGTTTACAGATCAATTACGACGTCGTTTACAGGATATTTACATTCAAGAATACCATACTTCTATTGAAAACAATTTAAAACTTTCTGTCTATTCGATGTTAAAGAAGAGATACAGACAAGAAATTAAATTACCTTTCACAATTTTGAAGTTCGTAGATCAATTACAAAGATGAGAATTTCTAGCCATAAATTGAATATAGAATTAGGAAGATATAAAAAATTCTTCGCGACCAGAGGTTTTGTCCGTTCTGTCCCAATGATATTGAAAACGAACATTTTATTTTGAATTGTACACTATATAACGATAAACGCACAAAGCTGTTCAACCTTCTCTCCGCCTGCTCAACAGAATTTGTTACAGTTCATGCTATAGATAAATTTAAGTTCATCCTAGAAGGCGATAACCCTTACTGTGTACAAATAGGTAAATATATCAAAGAATGTTTAGACCTTAGAACATGTAGTATTAGTTGACCCACCTATTGTTGTGTGCGTAGTATATTTTCGTTGTACCCATGTATATTTGTCTGTATATCTACATGTTTTAGACCTTACGAAAGTCGCTGTACTTTTGTTGTGTCAATAAAGTTCTTATATTCTACATGTATTTTCCTCTATATTACAAACACATGAAACAAAACACGAGTGAATGAATGGATGAATGGTGAAATCATGCCCTAGGCTACAGTTCCTTTGTCGTTCTCTCTCTGTCAAAAAAAGGAGACACGTACCTGCGCAGATAGGGACCGTGCCGCTCCACTGTCCGTCCGACCCGCACACGACCTGAGATGACCCCAGCAGGTGGTAACCATGGTTACAACTGAAGGTGCACCTGTCGTTCTCCAGTCGGTCAGTACAGGTCACCCTGCCGTTCTGGGGGCTGGCAAGAGCCGGACACTCCACTGAAATATAAGCGCGTACCACAGTTAATCAAACTTTCAATATACTCGCACTGGGGCAGAAATTTATTAAGCTGTACATTAGACTTTCCTTTTAGGATACATATTTCTCTTACGTGTATCGGATATTTTACTCATGCCATTGATATAAGCAATTTTTTTCAGTGTGGCACCATATTACTTCCAGGTGAGAGGAGCAAATTTGCACTCACGTGACTAAACTACCAACATGGCTGACGCTGAAAGACGTGTGCAAAACAATCATGTGAGACGTGTGCAAAATAATCACGTGGAAAATGCTATAAGTAGTTTTCTTCATCTTCTTCAGCACTTAGACTACTTGACTGTACGCTACTTCACTCAGTAATCATATGAGGGTGCAGAGTAGCTGTTATAGATGGTTAATTGATTCAACAAAAATTACAGGGACTTTCGTGTGATCATCTAAAACTTAAGATCTAACAAAACTAAATACATGTATGAACAATGCCACCCTATGTGATTACCGGTACATGTGGTAGAGCTCCCGGACCACCTGCGATTCGCCTGGCATGTTCGCCTGGTGCTGCCGGACAGCCGGTAGCCGCTGTTACAGGCGAAGCTGCAAGTCTCGGGGTAGCGGAAGGTGGAACCTCTGTCACAGGTCGTTAATCCATTGGTTGGCCTGGGGTCCGGGCATTGCACACCTAGAGTTGGGAATGCGTTGTTAACCACTAGAAATGTTTGTGTTTTGTTGGCCCCCGTCAACAATGATGAAGAAACATCATCATATCGTAGACGAGTGGAAATTTTGACCAGCAAGCAGCTACTCTGCAAAACTGTAGAAATAGTCAGTACTGCTTGTTCCATAACAAGTATAGTTTTTGTTAGTTTATCTAAAACCTTCACGACGTAATACATACCGATACAAACTGCGTCGTTTCCTGACCAGGTTGCATCAGTCTGACAGCGTCTCTCGCTGCTGCTTGCGGGAGTCGTGAGCTCGTAGCCCCAGTCGCAGTTGAAGTTGCAGACCTCAGGGTACCGGAAATGGTAGCCACTGTCGCAGATCATTCTACCGTGTAGGGGACTGGATATGTTCGGACATTTCACGCCTGAAATACAAACCAGATGTGTAATAAGAATTGCAATAATGTTTCCGCGTCGAAGACTTTAGGTTGCTTGCGAGCTCAGCACATTCACTTAATTTGCTGGCTGTTTCAAATTCAAACCTAGACCGACTGTCAAAGCTAAATACCTGCCTACCTGCCTATATGCACAGACCAGGTGAATGAATGGTGAAATCATGCCCTAGGCTACAGTTCCTTTGTTGTTCTCTCTCTCAAAAAAGGAAGACACGTACCTGCACAGGTAGGGACGGTGCCTGCCCACTGTCCGTCCGACCCGCACTCGACCTGCAGGTGGTAACCAGGGTTACAGCTGAAGGTGCAACTGTCGTTCTCCTGTAGGTAACCACGACTAGAACAGACCACTAAACCGTTCTGGGGGTTGGTAAGAGCCGGACACTCCACTGAAATGTAAACACGTACCAAAGTTAACCTCAAGTTCAATATTACCTTACCTTAGACCTTAGATCCTCCCGCAACCTTGTTGCATAGGTCGACTCCTTGTCTGACTTTTTGTCTCCAAAGGTTTCGGTCTTGCGCCACTACTGCCATATCCTCAAGTTCAATATACTAGGTCAGAAATGTGTGTGTGTGTGTGTGTGTGTGTGTGTGTGAGGGGGGCTCATTCGGCCTCCCCCGCAGAACTCGAGAACGGTATGTCGTATGACCGCCAATTTTTTTTAGTACTGTGTACTAGTAATGATAAATCATATCAACAATTTTTACATCAATATGGCCTAATATGACGTCATTATGACGCCATTCATGTGGTTTATTGCGTGTGGCATCATAAAATGACGCCATGTATATTTAAACTTTCAGCCAGCTTGGATCGTCAATATGGAATTTTCGAATATCTTGTTTTTTTCAAGATAAAGCCTAACACTAACACTACAAGAGGTCAGAGGTCAGGAAGAGGGTCAGCCATATCTTTTTATCAGTGAGTTGGTTAGATTTTAAATCTGTCAAATATTTTACTCATATAAACCATTCATGTTAATTTCTGCTTGTTGTTTGCTCCTAATATTGTTCTGAATATTTGTAAGTTAAAATTTTGAGCGAAGTTTTTAATCTAGAGGTTTCTTAGGACTTGGAAATAAAAAACCCATCCACAATACTCGAGGGATGGGGAGGGCGGCACTTCCCTACCTCTGACCACTCCTATCTAAGCAATATTGTAACTTAAGCTTAAGTGTAATTTCTGTAAAGAGTGTTAAAAATTGTTCTGTATTTATATGTGTAATGTGTATATTAGACAGTCAATCCATAGGCGCAACTGACAAGTGTCAAGGTTTATCTAGAGGGCTCTATTTATAATAGTGCATACTACCAGGTTAGGAACATGTCTGTACATTACAATATCATGTCAAGTAGTAGTGTAAACAGATGGTCAGTTTGGGTTTTGTTGATATTACTTGTATGCAATGATGGAAATGCCATAAGATCTAGACACTCAATTGCGGACGAAGTGATCACGACACGCAAACAGATATGGCCTTCTTGTCCAATCCAAACAACTGGAAACAAAATGTATAGAGGGCAAAACTACGGACTCAAAAACTGTCCCCTGAATTGCACACTTGCCATATGTGGTGATGTGGAGAGAAACCCTGGCCCTGATACAGGGGAACTGCACACCTGGAAAAAGGGAGTGGTCTACGCGTTTTACAATGTGGTTTCTCTCACGCGACATCTCGAGGAAATACAGCACTTACTTCTGGGGGGATCAAGGGTACATGTGTTAGGACTTAATGAAACAAGACTGTCAGAAAATATCCCCAGCTCTATACTGGAAGTCAGTGGATATACCTTACACAGGAGAGACAGAGACAGACACGGGGGAGGGACAGGTGTCTATGTTAAACGGACCATTCCCTCAGAGCGTCGTCCAGACCTGGAACATGTCGACCTGGAGGTGTGCTGTGTAGAGGTTAAACCTGAGAAGGCACGAAAGACACTGCTGGCGTGCATTTACCGCCCTCCCAGCTCTGGATGTTCTTGGAAAAATGCAGCTGAATCATTCGTGCATGATCTCAGTGTAACAGCTGAAAAAGAAAATGCCGATGTTATGATCATGGGGGATTTCAATGTGGACTTGAATAAATCAACACATTCATCAACATCCCTGGAATTCCTTATGAGGCTGTATCAACTGGTCCCCCTCATATCGCAACCTACACGTATAACAGAGGTCTCCGCCACGTGCATCGACAACATATTTGTCTCTAATCCGGATCGGCACAGGTCGAGTCTGAGTGTGGCCTGGGGTTCCTCCGACCACAATCTCATCATGACATGTGCCAAAGCCGGGGTAGAGGTCGGTGGTGTTCGATCACGTGAATACAGAAACTACAAAAACTACAGTCAACAGTCATTCATTGACAGTTTGAAAGCGGTCCGCTGGGAAACGGTGCTAGATTGTACACAGGTCTCGGAAGCATGGTCAGCCTTCAAGGACATTTTCTTAAGTGTAGCTGAAGCACATGCACCGATCACCAGGAAACAAGTGAAAGAGAAAGGCCGTCCTGCGCCATGGCTGACGGACAGAGTAAAGAACCTCATGGGCCAACGCGATGCAGCAAGGCGCAAAGCTATAAAGACAAAGGACATGAAGGACTGGGAATGCTACCGGTCTCTCAGGAATCAAACTACATCAATGATCAAGAAGGCAAAGAAAACTCATTTTGAAAGTGCCATCACCGACGCTGCAGAAGATCCCAGTCTTATGTGGAAAATAATCAACAGTTTCACAGGAAAAACAAAAAGTAAATGTCAAGTCCAGAAAATTCGACGATCTGACGAGAGTTGTACATCTGAACCTGCCGAAATGGCTGAAGAGTTTAACGACTACTTCTCGTCATGTGCAGCAGACTTGGCAAGGGATATTCCAGTGTCCGAGGAGGACCCCCTCCGTCATGTACCTGAGTCAACCTCAACTTTCCGTCTACGGCCAGTTGAAGAAACAGAGGTCCTAAACGAGCTTCTTAGGCTTAAGCCAAAGAAAGCCACAGGTGTTGACAAGATTCCGTCTAGGCTTCTTAAGGACTCTGCGCCCATTATTGTCAAACCGTTAGCGCACATCTTTAACCTGTCTATAGCATCAGGGGAAGTTCCCGATGACTGGAAACTGGCTAAAATATCGCCCATATACAAATCAGGAAACAGAGACAGCGTTTCCAACTACCGTCCTGTCTCGGTCCTAAAATGTGGCCTCCAAAGTGATGGAGAAGATGGTTCACAACCAGGTCTCCCACTTTGTGAATAGTACTGGCCAGCTCACGGCCCACCAAAGTGGTTTCCGAAAACACCACAGCACAGGTACAGCAGTGCAAAAGGTGGTGGAGGACATCCAGTCAGCTCAAAACAACAAGAAGGTAACTGTCGCGCTGTTCCTTGACCTAAGGAAAGCGTTTGACACGGTCAACCACCAAATCCTCCTTGGAAAACTTCAGAAGATGGGTTTCGACAACGGCGCGACAAACTGGTTCAGGTCATACCTCACAGACCGTTTCCAGCACGTAGACATTCAGAACCAGCAGTCTACGCGAAAACGTGTCACTTGTGGTGTCCCGCAAGGGAGTGTTTTAGGTCCTTTGTTATTCAGCTTATATGTGAACGATCTACCACAAGTTGTGCGTAAGTGTAAAATCCATATGTACGCCGACGACACTGTGCTTTATTACTTCGGCTAGGCTGTCAAAGGAATGTGAGGAAACTGTGTCAGAGGATATGAAACTGGTAGCTAACTGGTTTATTGTAAATAGATTATCACTTCACCCTGACAAACTAAATCCATGGTATTTGGATTACCTCAGAAACTGCGTCACGCAGGAAACACTGTCACTGTAACTGATGGGTCTAACTCATTTGAGCAGGTCAATGTGTATACTTACCTAGGTGTCACCATGGACTCCTCTCTAAACTGGTCAGCACATACAGAAAGAATTGTTAAGAAGCTCCTTGCTGGCCTTAATGCCTTAAGCCGGGCTAAACCTTATGTTACTAAGGAGATCCTGCTAGTCATGTGTCGAACCTTGTTATATACTCACCTGGATTATTGTGATACTACATGGTTACTGTCACTTTTTCATTGTAACAAAGTAAGATCACAACAATTGACTAGACTGTTAAATCGGGCAGCCAGGATTATTACTGGGCGATCACTCAAAGATCGTGTACCTACAGAAACCCTGCTTGCAGAGGCTGGTATGGTACCCCTGGCTGAAAGGGTGAAACTGAACACATTAGTAACTGTACACAAGGCAGTTCGCCACAAGGCACCTGCCTACATGACACATATGTTCAAATGGCTGTCACCCCCAGTGCTGAGAGTTCGTACTCGCACTGCTACGAAACAGCTCTACAGCTTCGACCCTCACATGCTGGACACTCCCAAAGCACATGTGGAATCTTTCAAGGGCAGCCTGCAGTACCAAGGACCTGTCCTGTGGAACTGTCTTGCTGCTGACCAGCGGCAACTGATAGCAACGTCAGCTTTTAAAAACGGACTGTAGATGACCGCAGACGAAATGTGCCTATATTGTATACTGTGATTGTTTTGTATAATATGTAAATGTTTGTAATATTTGTTGTATATTGTTGCATTGAATTTGTGTATGTAATTTTTAATGTGTGCCCAGGGATACCTGAAAATCAGATCAACTGATCTGAGGTATGCCCTGGTGAAATAAATAAACTTGAAGTCTACTTGACAATGGAAATAGACTAAAGAGGTTCAAATTAACTTTTGCTGTTGAAAAAAAATCGAAGTTGGGATGAAATTTTAAGGAAATTATTCGGAATGCACCTGATCTAAAGATATGGTCCGCCATAATCAAATTAGAACAAATTATGCATGATTATTGATAGTCGCGGTCATCCGGGGTCATCATTGATATCCCCAGTCGCGGATAATTAGGGTGTGCACCGTTAATTTGTATCTTCTGAGCATCAGGCATAACTTTGCACTGAAGAACATCATCATCAGTCATTTTTCTTTACTCACCGCTCTTTGCCGGAAGGAAGGTGTTCAGGCAGAGCAGGAGAAACAGAACAACAGGGAAGGTCAATTTCACGTTCATCTTCAGAACAGCTGATGGGAGTGCCAAGTACAGGAGAGGCGTTATGCACCTGGGGTTGGACATGCAAAAGTTAGGTGGGACAAGTCTTGTTAGCATGGGGCCTCAAACAGGTCTTTCCTCGTAATACTAACGACTGCTGCGGTGCCGAAGCTGGTGTGTTACGCTGAAGGGCGGTTATACCGGCTATACAGATACAGAAGCTGGTGTGTTACGCCGAAGGGCAGTTATACCGGCTATATATACAGATGCAAAAGCGTGTGTGTTACGCCGAAGGGTTGTTATACCGGCTATACAGATGCAGAAGTTTGTGTGTTACGCAGAAGGGCAGTTATACCGGCTATATACAGATACAGAAGCTGGTGTGTTACGCCGAAGGGCGTTTATACCGGCTATACACTCAGATGCAAAAGTTTGTGTGTTACGCCGAAGGGTTGTTATACCAGCTACAGATGCAGAACTTTGTGTGTTACGCAGAAGGGCGGTTATACCGGCTATACAGATACAGAAGCTGATGTGTTACGCCGAAGGGCGGTTATACCGGCTATACAGATACAGAAGCTGGTGTGTTACGCCGAAGTGCGGTTATACCGGCTATACACTCAGATGCAAAAGCTTGTGTGTTACGCCTAAGGGTTGTTATACCGGCTATACAGATGCAGAAGTTTGTGTGTTACGCAGAAGGGCAGTTATACCGGCTATATACAGATACAGAAGCTGGTGTGTTACGCCGAAGGGCGTTTATACCGGCTATACAGATACAGAAGCTGGTGTGTTACGCCGAGGGGAGGTTATACGGGCTACACATGGTACAAGTATAGAACACTCACAATGATATACAGATACAGAAGCTTCTTAGCATGGGGCCTCAAACTTTTCCGGCCTTATTTTTAGCCCAGTGAGTCCCAGGTACCCACCACTACTGACAAACGGCCCCTCACGTACACATCCGGGCCGTGTGTCAATAGCGCTGTTTGTTAAAGCCGGGCGGACAAAGCCTGTTTGTGCAGCTCAGGTGTTGGGTTACCTTACCTGGCTGGGTGAGTTAATACTGCTTTATTGTGCAGATTTCCTCTGTATAGAGGAGTATATCGTAGATAGAGTGTTTTGGAAAGGCACTTTAAACGACTTTCCTCACTTAGCTCAGGTGTATTGTCCTGTCATGTATTTGTTCCCTGTGTTGGTGGCGGCATTAATATAAGTTGAAGAAACTTGAGTCCGTCGTCACCACGTCTGGTGATTACATTTTGGAAGAAATAAAAAAAAAAATAAGTGTTTCGGTTCTTCTGTACTCAAAGATATAAAATACTGACTGATTTAGCAAGACTAGGAACCTGTTCGTGCTTCTATAACCTTATTTGTTTTCTATAAAATTTCTGTGCCACAACAAGACCCACATACCTCACAAAGCTGTTCATTCAAACGCTATTGATCTATTAGTCCATATATTCAAATGAGATGAAGACGAGTATTGGACAGATCAAATTACTTAAACTCTCTCTCTCTCTCTCAATCGAGGGTTAAACAACGTTAGTGAAATCTAGTAGTATGATATCACAATAGATCTAGAGATTAGATTTTTTTTACATTTTATCTTTATTCACAAAATCCCATAAACAATACATTATATCGAAATTGATACGCTACTAACTTAAAATGCGAATTTACAACAATACCTAGTTATACGATTTACGACTATAGATGTACAGCAATTGGTGGTCATAAGACTTATACAGTAGATTTAAAGCAAGGAGAGATTACAAAACTTAAACTACATTTTTACAGCACAGAAGTGGGCGAATCAAAGTGAAATGTCGATAGCTAAGCTTCTCGCTAGTCTGTGTTTTACGGCATGGAAGAGAATTGATGCTGAGAGGAAAAGGTAGACCCACCTGTTCGGTGTTCGTCAACAGCAGGAAATGCCAAGGTGTCGGGAGAGCGCTCATTACTGGTTTTACATCATATTTGTACTCGGGTTAATGATACACAGGCTGGTGGCATATTGCAATAACGTGCCCGTCCAGGGGGCATATTTTTCACTCCAGACTCCAAACTAAGCTGTAATTGATTTTGTTAGGATTCAATCATGTAACCTGTATCGTGTAACATATTGTCTGGCACTTATGACCTCACAATAAAAAAAACAACTAGCAGGATGATTTGGGTATGTAATGAATGAACAATGTCTAAACCAAACAAACTAAGGCATCCCTGGTGATATTCGCATCTCGGTTGTTTTATCCGGTGAACATTCAGAAAACGACCGAGATCCCTCGGTGCTTCCACCAAGGAGATTATAGGCTTCCAGCAGGCATTCTTAAGACGTTATGCCTTATGGGTCGCAGAATTCGGCAGAAATAGGGTGAATATATTACCAGGGGCGTGAAGCCGAGATGACGGTCACATTTTTCCTGGGTAGACAAACGAACTCTCTGGTGGCAAAATTTTCTCTATTTACAATATTTCAGCCAGCGTAGTAGTCTGGTGGAGGCTAGTCTCCGACAACATTATGGCTACAAAATTTCGCAATACAACACAAATAACAGGAACTTAAGTCCTTTATCACATGACTGATGGTGTGGAGTTTATGAAATGAATGTTGACCGAAGTCTTGTGGGAGAGGAGTTATTAACTGGCGCTCCTTTGATACAGTCTGCTGAGTCAACAGCAACGGAAAACTGCAACACTGAACTCTGGGCTTAACGATCTAGCCTCGGATACAGGCGTCGTTGAGGGCATTTTTTTTTACATTTTCTTACAGATACCGAATTATCATATTGCCTCTCAGGTTTTGTGAGAAAAAGTAAAAATCGGCCTTAAAAGAATGTAGCTGGCGTGTAGCTGGTGTTAGACGGCCACAGAGAACCCAGTTCGCCTTCATAGAACTGGGAACTTCTATGGCCGGCCAACTCCCCTGGCCAGCTACATTCTTTTACTTTTTCTACTTTTTATTCAACCTACGTCTGGTGGAGACTAGTAGCAGCATACGGCATTCGAACTTTGCATGGCTTTGAAAAAAGGAATGGATGTGACGCGTTTTTTTTTTAGGAAAAACTCCTTAAGTTGGCGTGACTTGACAAATGAAGGCAAACTTCCTAGAGGAGTGGAAGGAACACGAAATATCGTTCCATTTGTTCCTAGCGCCAGCGTGCTTGTAATCGGCGGAAACATACTCTGCACAGTCTTCGTTCCCCCTATGGTCGTTGGGTTCTCTTGGACCCCACGAACTGAAACCCCCAAGAGCAGCACCATCCCCCCACACCCAACTTCCTTCCTGGCGGTTGAGAGTCAGTCCGAACCGGAAGAAAGCGCTGTTGTCGACGGCATTCTTCAGGTTGATGAGTAAGGTGTTGGTGACGGCATCGCGGGGCATGGCGAGGGTTCCGCCGTCAGAAGAACAGATTGCCCTAGCACCGTAGTAGTCTCTCTCCAGGTCGTACGCCTTGTAGCACAGCCGGTTAGTCTGATGGTATGTGTACCCGCTGGGACGAGCTATGAAAGTAAAAAAAAAACATTGTAAAATGAAAACACTTCCACCAATAATGGTGAATTGGTACCAAATATCATAAGCTAGATCTATCCACATGCTACCGGTAGGTGAGTAGAGGTAGTGGAAAGAGCTCAAGTTCGAAAATGATTCACCTGGAATTCTCACACGGTACTGCATTGTGCTGTTTATGTATGTGTGTTTGTATGTCAACTTCATTACTAGGGAAGCTTTGGATGGTTGCAAAGAGGAAGTTCAAGTTCGAGAATTGGTAGTCTAGTGCGCACAACAGCAGCGGAGCTTTACAGTTTGAGGTAATTTTTTGGAAGTGCCAGCTTCGTGATTAATGAGCATGCGCAGTAGAAAGATCTTGGTGCTGGGAGTAGAGTGATGTAGCCACCCCAACTCCCCAACCCCAACCCCAGTTAGGGTGTCTTAAAGAAGGATACAAAAAATCGTTCCTGTGAAAGTTAAATTTATTGTAGTTCTGCAACCACAACACGAATACAAATAACTACGTACAATTAGATAACATCACTCCACGCAAAAATAGCAAAACTACTGTATTCATGTCGTATCCATGCATATATTTTGAGTTTTTGCTTAACACACGTCCTCCTAACCAGAAAACAGACAACACTGCCTGTTGCTTCACACTCATCCGGCAAACTTTTATAACACAGATAAAGAGCACCAGTTTTGCTCTTCAACAGCATTGCAAGTGTATAAGTTGTATGATTCCTAATGTCGTGAATCAGAACTTATAAACTCTCAATAAAAGATCCAGTGCTCGGAGATAATACAATTTTCAGCATAATACTGAAAGAATGACCAAGTTTGAAGTCATAGTTTAAAGGCCATGTTGTTAAGTTGGTGGAACCTGACAAATAAACTTCCTATTGTAGGAACACGAAATATCGTTCCACATGTTCCTGGCGACAGCTTCCCCCCAATTCGCGGAAATATACTCCCCACAGTCCTGGTTACCAAGATAATCGTTGGGTTGATTTATACCCCACGGACGGAACCCTCCAAGAGCAGCACCGTCCTCCCACACCCATCTTCTTTCATGGCGGATGAAAGTCAGTCCGAAGAAAAATGCAGCGTTTTCATCAACGGCATTCTTCAGGTCGATGAGGAAGGTGTCGATGGCGGCTTTGCGGGGCATGGCGAGGGTTCCGCCGTCAGATATGCAGGTTGCTCTGGCGTTGTTGTAGTTACTCCACTGGTCGAAGGCCTTGTAGCACAGTCCGCTAGCCTGATGGTATGTGTACCCGCTGGGACAAGCTATATCAGGAAAGGAAGGTTCAGACTAGGTTTTTCACGTCACATGGTAACGGTTCTGTCAACAACATAGATATACATAAACGATTGCCCTTTTATGGGACTCATATGTAGACTATCAATATGTAGTTTATCGTATTTGTATAAGGTATGTATGGCTGAAATGAATAAGGAATAAGGTAGCTGGAATGATATCGGATATGATGATAATGATGATAATGATAGAAGATGCAGTGCAGTTCAAACAAGATACACGCGTATAGCTTACAAAGTCATGACATCTTCTGACATTGACACCAACTTTCGTAACAAATAGAACTTAGTTCTGATAAGCGTTCTAAAAATCTATGCTCAGTCCCTTTAACACCAAGTGCATTTACAATGTTTGCAGATTATAGAATGAGGCTGAGTTCGTTGACGGGGCTGCTGTAGTCATGTTATAGTTTGGTAAATGCTCTGGGCACAAAGCCACGCTCTTCACAAACGCACACAGTACTGCAACTTAAATCATGAAAGATGGAAAATGTTTGAAGCCATAGTTTGAAGGCCATGGTGCTAAGTTTGCCCCTCTTGACAAATGAACTTCCTTCTGGTGGAACATGACCTATCGTTCCATTTGTTCCTGAAGCGGTGATTTGCGGGATGATACTCCCCACAGTCCTCGTTATCCCAATTGTCAGGTTGTCCTGATTCCCACGCCCACGGACTGAAACCTCCAAGAGAACCTCCATCCTCCCACACCCAACGTCCTTCCTGGCGGATGTCCGTCAGTCCGAACCAGAAGTAAGCGCCGCTATCGACGGTATTCTTCAGGTTGATGAGGAAGGTGTTGGTGGCGGCATCGCGGGGCATGGCGAGGGTTCCGCCGTCCTAAGTACAGATTGCCCTAGCACCGCGGTAGTCCCTCTTCAGGTCGTACGCCTTGTAGCACAGTCGGTTAGTCTGACGGTATGTGTACCCGCTGGGACAAACTGTTTCGGGGAGAGGATGGTTCAGATAATCAGACATCTAGCCACTCACGTCGTATTGCGATGCATCGTGATGTGCTATTGTGTCAAATCCACACCAACTACATTTTACATGCAAGTGGACTACAATCTTAAGTGGAATAACATGCGTTATATTAGGGCTACGCTATACATCTATGAATATATTACAGTAGCGTTAGAATCCAGGGATTTGTACAGGGTATCTATGACTGACAAATTGAGAGATAGGAAAGCAGTGGAGACCCGCATCGTCGACAGACGTGAGCGGCAATGATCATAATGATGGATTGGTATTATCATCGATGAGCATAGTAATGATGACACATAATGTGATAAAGTGCATTGCAATCAGACCAAGAGACATGGTTGATGTAAGTCTGGTTTAATAACATGAATGTCGCGAGTGTAAACATTCAGTGGGCATTGTATTGATCAGTGTTATGTTGGTCATTCCGGTGTCACCAGATTTTGTACGAACTACTCTAATTACTACAGCCACAACATGAACTGCAAGCTGGTCACACCACATTTGGTGGGCACATTGGGCATGATGCTACAGTAGAATTGTTTTAGCGAAAAGGTTGTTTTGATATTAGTAACACCTTTCTTTCCAAAATCAATGCACCTTCAACACCAAACCTTGGGACGGATTGTGTCTACGATGGTCAGCAGGTTCGAAAACGATGCCTCAAACACGTGCTGGTTAACGGGCCTGCTAGCCATGTTGTCAAGGGTTTGCCTCAGGGCATTTGCAATGCCAACGCAAAACACTATGGTGCCATCGTTTCTCAGTGTTTCAGAGTCCGATATGACGGCGCTACTTGAACTGTCTTTACCGTCAGTAAGGACGATCCCGATCTTCCTCGCTGTCGGTCGTCCGGAAGTGGAGAATTCGTTACGCATAACGGACAAACCCGCGACAGAGGGAACTCGGCTGCCATGACTGTCAAACATGGTGCTGATCATAGATACCAAAGTAGGCTTACTGCCGGTGAGAGAAATGTACGTCTCGGCCATGCTATATTCAAATTTGATCAGCCCAACTCTCGCGTAACTTCCCCCTATTGTGACGGAGTCTATTACATCTCTAATAAAGGCCATGACCGTTGCTCTATCGGAAGGGTCCGAAACGCTGCCGGAAACGTCGATCGAAAAGATGATGTCAGCTGCGCTGTCGCAAGCTAGAGAATATAGATGAAGAACAGGCATCTGTCAAAATTTCAGCTAATCTGTGTATTATAGGCCTCCTGAAATGCTAGCTTACTTTTAGCTGTTATGTCAAAGAGAAGATAGCATGCATTACGAGTAAGTGAGTTAGGAAGTGAAAAATGAAATGAATGGTAGAGTAAAAGAAATGTAGTACTCAAGTATACTCTTACATTCTACATGTATTTTCCTCTATATAATAAACACATGAAACAAAACATGCACTAGGCTAAAGTTCCTTTGTTGTTCTCTCTCAACCACAGAAAGGCACCAACCCTGTTAAATGACCTTGTTCCTAAACACAAAGAGGTGCGGCGGGTGACACGCCAGTCAAAATCCCATCATGAAAATACTCTGGTGGTCCCTGTCTCCCACACCAACAATCATATGAGAACCTTTTTACCAACAACTGTTAAACTTTGGAACAGTCTTCCAAGGGAGATCGCTAAGATCAGGGACAGACAAAGATTCAAACGTGAAGTTAAATCTTTCCTTAGCGCAAAACTCTGACAGCGTTCTGTCTAGGCAGTCCTGCTGCTAATGCTGAGTGAGAGCTGACATAGATAAAAAAAAAAAAGGAAGACACGTACCTGCGCAGGTAGGGATCGTGCCTGTCCACTGTCCGTCCGACCCGCAGACTACCTGAGACGACCCCAGTAGGTGGTAACCATGGTTACAGCTGAAGGTGCAGGTTTCGGGATGGCGGAAGGTAGAGCCGCGATTACACGTCATCCTTCCGTTAGCCGGTGCAAACAGGGTCAGGCATCGCACGCCTGGAGTGGCAATTTGAATGTTTCAGTTCCAGTGGTGTTGTGTTCCAAAAAAGATAATTATGGCTATTACTATTACTTATGTTTCAACAGTGACATTGACGATGATGATGCCTAACTGGCAAATTGTAATCGTTTTAATCATCTACGAGATATGATATAAACGTAATATTGAAGCATTATCAAGTGGCTTTACTTATTTACTTACTTTACATTGCTTTTGAATGTTAACATCAACAATTTTTACTTTAAAAAAAAACAAGATCAAATCACACTTACCGATACATCTTGCATTATGGCCAGACCATGTTGCGTCAGCCTGACAGTGTCTCTCCCTTTCGGTAGCCAGTTCATAGCCATGGTTACAGGAAAAGGTACAGGTGGAGTCCGGGTAGCGAAGAGAGCTGGTATTACAGGTCATTCTTCCGTTCGGTGGTCCAGACAGATCCGGACATTTTACACCTAACAGCAGAGAACAATGATGTTAACCATAATAGATCCATTTAACTCCCTATCACTTCTTGTATTGATGCTTGCATCATCTAGATCTACCCTCTAACAATAGCTAAAGACAGCACATTTATGTAATAGTTTGGTCAGCGTCAAAAAACAATGTTACACTTACCGATGCACACGGCGTCGTTTCCAGACCAGGTTGCATCAGTCTGACAGCGTCTCTCCCTGCTTGCGGGAGTCGTCAGCTCGTAGCCTCGGTCACAGGTAAAGTTACAGACCTCGGGATACCGGAAATAGTTGCCACTGTCGCAGGTCATTGCACCATGTAGGGGACTGGATATGTTCGGGCATTTGACAGCTGAAATATATACCATATTAAAAACGGGAATTACAATCAATGAGTTGGTACCGAAGAATAAATTCCTGAACTTTTGTTTGCTGTATATTTATCACGTTTTGGAATTTGCTAGCTGTTCTAATTTCAAAATTAGATCGACTTGCCAAAGTGCAACGTCGAAAACTACATACAGTGAATAAGTTTGTACTTACCTAAGCACGGTATGGTCCCGTTGGTATTTATGTCGAATGGAATGGTCCAGTTCCCGTCGTGTCCACATGAGTACTCGGCATAGACCAGCCTGTCATAACCAGGGTTACAGTGGAGCAGACAGACGACCTCGTACTCCGCCGTCGTGCTGTCAGGTGATTGGCAGAAGTCAGCTGCAGGGGATGCCGGGATAGAACACCCAAAGTAACCGTTCTCCGGTTCAGCGACCTGTGTGAATTGAACAGCACCATAATTGGTGTACTTGAAAGTGATGTTATACATTACACATATGTATAACATCACTTTCAAGTTGTTGGTAGACTGAGTCCCTCCATAGATCCAAGAAGGCTACCTGCCATTCAAAACGCACGATAGTTTCAACACTTAAATCTGGAAGTACAGACGATTATACAGGATTCTTTTCACCTACAGATTAAAGATTTCTTATACTCTCTGAAACATGTTTTGCCCTGGAAACCCCTATTCCTTTGAAATGGTTGTTTATTTGCACAACAGCAATAAAAATTATACATATTACACTAATAATAGATAAAACAGGTGCAGAAGGGGTAAAAAGCTTATTTAGCTTATGCTAAGCCCTCCCCTTGTCTTCATCAAGAGGAGAGGGAATGGAGAGATTGGGAAAGAATCTTACTGACCGGGAAAGGCGGGCAGGCGGTCCGTTCACAGCGTCTCCCGTCCCCGACCGTCCCGACCCGGCAGCGGCAGCTGAAGGTCTGGTGGCCCGTCAGGTCGCAGATCCCGTGCTCAGGATCGCAGTCGTGCAGGCCGAGCCGGCAGTAGTCAGATGGGACGCATCTAGATCGACATGTAGTCGTTTTGAAATAATATATGGCATTCAAAACACCGGAATAGATGTCCATAGAAATGTTACCGTTCTATCTAAGTCTAATCACAAATCCCATTTAATGCCTACTTGAGAGAATAAAATCAATACAACTTAGTTAGTAGAAATTCTTCAATCAGTGACTGTATTTTTGTAAGGTAAATTACGTACCTCCAAATTTTCGGTGTCGACTGTACACCTTTCTCAAGGAGTGACCTAGTCTCGCGAGAACACGAGACTAGGTCGAGACTTGTGTGGATCTTCTGACCTCCCCCGCCTCCTTGCGGAGTAGGGGTAGGTAGGACTTGGGCAGCTCCCAACCTTCGTTGCGATTCATCCCGGCACGTTCCAACTGGATATGGACCGCTTCCTTAATCTTTCTATGTGACTTCCGGGATTCCTGGTCTATAATCTTAACGATGTCCAAAATAGGGCCGTTTGTGACCCTATGTCCCGCTTTTTACGGGACATAGGGTCAATTTCAATACAACTTAAAGTTCTAAGACTGCTGTACGAAAAATCGAAAATTGTTCACCTGGGCTTGTCATTCCACTGTCCAGTTGCCATGCACGTGAAGCTGTGTAGACTGTGGAGATGAAGGTCCTGCTCATTGCCGACTTTGTAGCCGGGCTCACAGGTAAGGCGGCAGGAGTCCTGGTACCTGGTACCGCTGCACGTCAGGCTGCCGTCGGCAGGGCTCTGGGTGGTAAAGAAAAATTCTTTTTTTGTTGTTGTTTTGAGTGACGACGAAAATTGCTGCAGAATTCAATACTTCAAGAAGACTACATGCTAAAAATATATATTACAGTTTAATGTATCAGTTTTGATACGCTTCAGAGTACGTACAATAAGGTTGCCGCAGTCCTTCTTCTGACAGAACAGATCTGGTCCCCCAACAACTGGCTGGAGCGCTACAGTTCAATAAGAAAGAACGTTAGAAATATTGCCAGTTCTACAATTAAAAATTAATTTAAGTCCTGTGTGTGTCGTGATTGCATGAGCTCCACGTTTGATTCTGCGAACGGTTGTTGGGCAAGAATTCAAAAGGTCTGGAAAAGCAGTAGAAATTTTTACCTCCCTCCTGTAGGCTCCAGTTGCCACTGCTATGACAAGCTACGCTCTGGTGGTTCGTTCCTTCGTACCCGTCCGCACAGGTGACTCCGCAGGTGTTCCCGTAGGTGTGTCCTCTGGCGCACTGTAGGGCGGTGTTAGGGAACTCAGGAGGGGAGCCGCAACTCACTGGTAAAAGATATATAAATACATTATCAATATTTTTAAAGTGAATCAAATGCTGTGCATCTTAATTATATTCTACGCGTACTTTGAAATTACGCAGTCTATTATAATATAAGAAAGGAGCTAAGAAGACAATGTTCCTTAGTAGGAGCATTCACATGTTACTGTGTATGTATACTATGTATTTATGTATGCAGGATAGTATGTATGTATTGCTATATCAGTATATCATCTCTGTCAGCACGATAAATAGTAGTACCTGGGATGCACTCCGGTTCCCCACTCCAAAGTTGGTAAGACAGGCAGGTGAAGTTGTCTTGGCCGAGCCGTTCGTAGCCGTCCTGGCAGGTGAGATGACACGTCTCGCCGTACGTGGTACCTGTACAGGTGACGTCACCGTGTGCCGGGATCTGCATAGAGGAATTGCATGCAATCTTAGTCTGGCCAACTGAAGTACATTGATGGCCCATGCTTATCTCCCAGCAGACGTAGTCGGCCCACTCAATAACCAACAAGCATATTCTGAATGGAAGATCTATGCTATTCTTGTGTTCCAGCATCTGATTGAATATCAAACTTATGCAGAAAATACAGCATGTATTTGATGGTTGAAATGTACAAACTTACCGAAATGTTTCCGCAGTCTGCGATGACGCAAGCCAGTATTTGTGGGATGATAACGTCTGGCAAAAAGATAAAAGGTCGATTGGAATGTATTTTAGCACCATATAAATGGTAAATAGAATATCCTTCCAAAATGATCCGACCTAGAAAATGGCATGTCCATAATCTCCCACCTGCTGACACAGCATTTTCCATCTCTGTCGTGTTCCCTCTGCGGAAGGCGGTCCAGTTTCCGGTCCAGCTGCAGCCCAGGGCGTGGTCCGTTTCCGGTTGGTACCCTACGTCACAGATGACGTCACATGGGTCCGAGAACACGTGACCCTGGCACAGGTACGAGCCGTGCGGGGGGTCCTCAGGTGGGCTGCAGGTTACTGTGTGATGACCAACACATGTATGTTATGTTTTGTCCAGTACACACAGACAACAATGAGACAAAAGGTCCAAATTGAAAAGCAGACTTGAAAGTTGTTATCTTTGATATGTCAAAGGAGAAAATGGTCCTTTAATATTTACGGGCCTAAAAGTAATAATGTACATCAAAAACAGACAAACACCCTACCTGGGTCGCACTGTGCAGGTTTGTCCCAGTGTCCTGTAGCGTTACACGTCAGTACAGGGTGCCGGGGCAGGTAGCCTCGCTCACAGACCACTCGGGCTTCTGACAGGTAGGTCGTTGAGTTGCTGCTGAGCTTGCCATAAGCTAAATTCTGATAAAAAAGAGAGATTTGTTAGTCTTGCTTCGCTTCCTTGTACTAGCCAAGGAAGTTCATTTGTTAGTGAATTAATTATATAAAAGAATAAGACAGATTACCTCGTACTTTCCCCCACAGTCCACAAGTCTGCACTCCGGATGCTTGGTCGCCCCAAACGTCTCTGCAAGCAGACAGTTACAGATTACACGATAGAGATGTATATAATGACAAGTAGACTTGATAGTGTGGATGACATTCTGTATTTACAAAACAATTTCTGCTATAACTAAATTACTTCATTGTGTCAGGAGTCTTAAGCCTCTTGAGGGTGGGGGGTGCATCCAGAACTTTATCTAGAATCATGTTTCTGGATAGTCCACGCGTATCCAGAACTTTGTCTGGGACAAATCTACTCCTAACCCATTCAGGCATAGAACTAGATAGGACGGTTCTGGATAAAATAAAGGCCTAATTCACCCTACCTAGGCGGGACAGAAGCTGCAGGAAGTCTAGATGGGCCACGATGTCTTCAAGAATTGGACCGATCCATTCCAACAACTGCCGCATCATGTCGAAGTCGATGATGTTGTCCTCTGAGATGATGTCTAAATACGTCTCAACGATAGGAAGGTGAGGAGCGTTAATCTTCACCAAAATGCCATGCGCGGCGTCCGCGTAGATTCGGTCGGAGATGCCGAGGGGCTCGAACCACCCAGGGTCGGTGTTCGGCATCGTGTCGGCAGCCCGACCGACGCCGACGAGTGTCGACACGACTTCGGGCGCGATCGGCGCCCATCGGCCGCGGTTGCAGAACAGCAGGCCCGCGTCATCGGTCTGGTAGCCCACGTCACACTTGGCGATGCACATGTTGACGTGGATGTTATAGTAGGCGATGCTGGTGCAGTTGAAGTCACCGTGACTTAAGTCAGGAAGTGACTTGTTTCTGCAAACTTGAAAGAAGTAAGGTAAACTCTTTAAAAAGTTAACAGTATATCTTTGGCTACGCTAGTCTTTAAGTTTAACCTTTTGGTTAAAGCCGAACTGTTACAGATTTGCTGATGTTGTATGTTGGCTTAGAAGTGACTAAAATTATCGCAGAAGGATGGGTGTGTCGTGCAGCTAAAGCAGGGGTTTCGCGCAGTGTACAAACTTGTACGTGTGGGCTACGGTACAAAGGAACTCACACTCTTCCACAAGCGGTGGCACGGTCGGTTCGGGCACGTATCCAGGCGGCAGTATCGCTGATGTGTCCCCTCCGGCGGCCTGGAGCGCCAACTGGTACCACCTCTGCATCTCCGGGGAAAACTGCTGCATCCACACAGGCAACGGCTCCGGAGTCATGTAAACTGTCGAAACATCGGCAAGACATAAGAAATTAAACATGATTGAGGAAGGTTAGAGAAAAAAAAACATAGAACCTACTGGCCTGATCAAAACAGTTTCAGTGTTTTGAGACAAATCATTTTTCAAGCTAAAAAATGAACCAAGGCCCGATCACTTAACTATGAAGTAACGTTCTAGATACTTAAATCTACATGCATCTGGGACGCAGGCAATGAGATGCAAGATAAGAAAAACTAGTCCCCAACCCAGCTCCAACCTTTGTTGAAGAGAGGTAGGGACCCAGGTCTTAGGTAGGTCCTTAACAGGTGCTATAGCTACGTCGCTCACCTGGTATGACGTTGGTCTTGAAGAGTACAGCGAACACCACCGCTGTCAGGACGGCCAGGCAGTAGAATATGGCGGCAAGGATGATCAGCGTGTCCGGTCGCTTCCTGGGTGGCGGGTTCAGGGAGGAGCCGTACCCGTACAGCGGCGGGCCGTACGGCCTCCACACGGCGCCGGGCTTCACCTGCTTCCCGCCGAACAGGGAGTCACAACTCGGCTGTCTTTTCAGTGGGCAACCAAGGAGAGAGTTATGCATCCGTAGCCTTTCGAGTCGGACCTGTGATAAGAAAAACAGCATACAGTCAAAACTTCCCCAAAAGACCACTCAGGGAACGATAAAATCTGGTCTATATGGACAGGTGGTCGCTATGGACAGCATTGTCAATAATCTTTGCGTCGATGGGAAAAATTATGTAAGGGGTCACCAAAAAGTCAAAAGTGGTCACCGAACAGAATAAATTGCTTCAGAACAAACTTTTTTTATCTAAGTCCGTAAGATAAATGCTTAAGGTGGGCAAATTAAAGCAGAGCAATGAAAAAATAGGACCTAGTACCTTTTCCACTTTTGACTCCACTGACACAGTCTGCTTGGTTTCAACATAATGGGACTGTTCCATCTTTTCTTCCACAGCAACGCACAGTCGAACAGGCCTGGGTAGAGTGAGCAAATATTGACATTGTTCTTATATATTGTAATCTCTTAACAGTTGAGCAATTAACGACCATTGACAATATTCTTTGTGCTCATGCTGTTTGTAATCTCTTATCAGGGATTGAATAGGTAACAAACATTAAATGTTTGCGTTCGGGTCAAGGTCTGGATTTATTACTATAATATTGCCATTTTGCTGGTGTGTTACGAAGCTGGTGTGTTATGCCGAACGGCGGTTATACCGGCTATACAGATACAGACAGATTTTCGAGCTTGTAATGCTTGGCATAAAGCAAAAAGCAAAAACAGATGTATTCTCAGTGTTAACGGCTGTATTTTGCGACATTGGTACCCTTTCTCGTGTTGTATTTTTTTGGCTACGCCCTCAGACTTAACGGTTACACTTCTTTTTCATGTACTTTGTGGTTATGTTGGGACTAGCAAAACAAATGTTTAAACTAGAGAAGTAACATTTGCAAAGCAAATGCGTAATGTTTTATTACCTTCGGACGTGGTCTGCTCTGTAAATTCTTACTCAAACACAATCACATACATGTACTACGAATATACGGTGACAGGAGTAGAGCAGACCATAAAATTGCAACATGTTGTAACCCAACACCAGTCACCATGGGGACAGACGTCAACAAACTATGTCATTGGCCAGGTCAGAGATTAGTGTTTGGAACAGAAGCAGAAACTGAGTAAAAACAATATATTTTCCTTCGGTAAACATAATGACTTACTGATCGTCTGTGATGTCCGGAGGTGGTGTGGAGTCTCTGGGGATGTCTTCGTTTGCAATGTCTTCGTCTTCACTTTCACTGCTGAAGTCTGGTGTTCCGTCCGTCTAAGGCATAGAATGATCGTTAAGTATTGTGACACGTTGTATGGTAACAATCTATTGTCACATATTCAGAGTTTTGACAACTTCTTGGTTTATTTATTGCAACGTTCTCTGTCTATCTCTCTGTGCATGTTCCCATTGCTGTCACCTTGCCAACTTCCTGTTGGCTCACAGCTTCCGGAACTTGTCTCCAACTTCCCCTTTCCAACCTTCTGCGGTCACTACTGCCTTTTCTCTAACCCACCTTATTCTAACCTTCCTTCTATATACATGTATATCTCCAAGCAGATCTCTTTCGGTGGGAAGTCAGAGGAGTTTGTACAGTGGCTAAACGATGCTCCTCTGGCCAATGGATACTGCCTTGCCACCATATGATTTGCTTTAAAATTACTGCCTTCCAACTTGACCTAAAGGTCAATCAGCGGTAGCCAACCCTCTCCTCAACACTATACCACATTGAAATACTTACAAAGACAAGAAAGCAGACAAAGAGACAAACACATCCAATCAACGCAACAAGAACATTTCAATCAAAATTGCATTGTTACATATTTATCATAGAGTTATGTAAAACTTTTTCTGTCTTGTCATTTCCTACTGGAGCAGCATCAATCGCCCTGCTGGCTCTTTGCCAGATTCTGGGATTTAACATAACTTCCTTTTTTTTTCTAACCGTACCTTTTCTGATCAGCACTTCCTTCCAGCTTCCTTCTAACCTGTCCTTAAGGTCAATCTGCGGAACCCAACCCATCTTCCCTCGGCTCTACAACATTAAAATACCTAAGAAAACAAGAAACACACAAATACGAAGAAAAAACAAGAACAGTCCCTACTTGGTCTTCCTTGCTAACTTCCTGTTGGCTCCCAGCTTCCGTGACGTATCTAAAGTTCCCCCTTTCTATCCTTTTGCGACCTGACCCAAAGGTTTAATTAGTGGTACCTAACCCTCTCCTCACCACTCTACCACATAAAAATACCTTCAAATACAAGCATACATACATACAGACACAAACACACCCAAACAACGTTAACACAACAAGAACATTCCCTACTTGGTTTTCCTGATGCTCCTCCCGTACTGTCAAGTCTCCCCACATGAACGACCTCTCGGCTTGCCTGCTCGGCATAGAAACCTGCGGATGGAAATTATGATTAGTGACACTGATTGGATAATGATCATGATTACTTTCAAGATAAATATATATTGTAATGCAAAGGCTGTGGAAGACGAAATACACTTTATCTCAAATTGTTCCTTTCATAGCAACGCTCGAAATGAGTTAACTATTCAAACTTCTACAATTTATCCCAATTTTACTAAACTTACGGACCAAGAAAAAACTATTCTTCTTGTAACTTCCCAAAACCCACTGATTTTAGAAAAGGTGGGACATTACATCTTCCATGGTCTAAAAAAGAGAAGTCAAACCCCTTAGACATAGTTTTAGACATAGCTATAGCTCTAGACAACTACCTTTTATCATGTAGATTTTAGTTATTTTATACTACGTTTCATTGTCCTTTTATGTTTGTAATCTGCAATTAGCCCCCCGGGTATGAATTGGCAATAAAACTTCAGTGATAAAAGTTTGTTGAAGGCCTTAGGAGCAATGTGTTGTTGACCAATGTGTCTAAGGCATGGAATACACCGATCCGAATGGGTCTATTCTACTGCTTTTCTCCTCCCAACTTAAGTCATGTGCGCATTCTACACTTGGGTGGAGGAGGAAAGCCGTAATGTGTCTTTCCTAAGGGCACAAAGTATAGCCAAGAAATAAAGGACGGGTGGGAGTTTTGATACTGCGTTTTTTAGAGGTTTTAACGCACCTGCCCGGAGCCTGCACAAGAGGCTATAGCTAGCGTCGAAAAAATCCATGTACATCATCAGAACACTTCAAAAGACGAAATCTACTAACCTTAGCCTCTGTTGTTGTCGCCGGCGGTGCATTGCCGATGTCTCTTGTCGCCGCCGATGTTGGCCGGCTAGTCTTGTGTCTAGGTTTGCGTCGCCTGCTCCGGGTCCGCCCGGTTAAGTCCCTCCGTGGCCCCAAATGGTCGCACCGGGTCGTCCAGGCGGTTTTCGTCGGGCCGTGAGGCGACCTGCCCCGAAGGAACAGCCTTATGCTGCCCGATGAGGAAGTAGACATCGCTCTGAAGCGAGAAAATCAACGCAGATAAGTGTAAATAAATTACGGGTACATAGAAAAGGTGCTCTCCAAACAGAGTTTTAGGCTTCGGCTTATTTTTAAAGTGTTTTCAGACGTTTTTAGCAGGCTTTCTGTTTGTACCGGAATCGGTGTGTCAAATGTATACTGCCCTGCCAATGACTATGTCTTGCCAATTTGATACTCTCTTCCAGCGATCAAAATATTTGCCTGGAGTTTAGCTTGGCCCTTTCGCCTCTCAGCCCAATACATTGCACACAGCAAATAAGTGCAAAACAATTACATGTAAACATACTAAACGTTAGAAAGCGTGTGTCTCACAAAATTGTAGACTATGGGACAAAAACAGACTTATAAACATAAGAAATTGCAGCATTTTCAACATGGTTAGAATTCAAAGACTGGGCAGAAAAAAAACTTACGTGTGCTGCACACCTGCGAACACCTGTAAATGCCGTCTGCAGGTGTTGTTGTGAGTTATATATTATAAGGCGCACAGAAGTGACCCGCTCCAAGCTCTGCGTTTCCTGGTTCGAGTTTAACCCACAAATATTGTTCCCTGGATGGACAGATGCTTTTATAATGACGCTGTAAACAATGGTGGGCCAACATAGGTTATTCCCCTACTACTGTACCTACACGTTATGGGCTAAAAATAGGGGTCGTGTGGTGTAGTGGCAGAGTGCGCGGCTCGGAACCTAGAGGTCCCGGGTTCGAGTCCTGACATGCCACCGATCTTGTGCCCTTGGGAAAGGCACTTTATATGACTTTCCTCACTTCTCTCAGGTGAAAATGAGTATTGTCCTGTCATGTATTTGTCCCCTGTGTTGATGGCGGCATTAATATAATTATAAGTTGAAAAAAAACTTGAGTGTGCCGTCACCACGTCTGGTGATTACATGTTGGAAAAAAAAAACACATGACGTCCATGGGTCTCGGCTCAATTGGGCCATTATAGGTTATTCCCCTACTGCATGTACCTTCGCGGTAACCGTCTAAAAAATAACACAAGGCGCCCGCCGGTCTCGGCTCAATTCATACCAAGAGCTATTTATTGTTATTGATTAACCCGTATTATTGGTAGTAACGAACCAGCTGGTAGACTAGTACAGTGGCTTCCTACTGGGAGACGTAGAGTGGGACGTCCTTATACTACACTTATGTCCATGCTAGAGAGAGACACTGGTCTCGCAGGGACTGCATTAGTGCCCGCTATGAGAGATATATAGGACTTACTGGAGTAACTTTATCAAGTACACATCACCGGATTAGTATAATCCGGAGGCATGATGATAATGATGATTTGTTTGCCGACTACTCTACTTTTATTGCAGCCAGGCCTAAATGGCAAGCTATTAAGCAACCAACAGAAACGTAATTTTGTGTGGAAGACGAGATCGTATGTATCGATTTGTACCTAAGTGTGGGGTCGTATGGCGTAACGGCAGAGTGTTCGACTCGGATCCAAGAGGTCACTGACATGCCACCGATCTTGTGCCCTTGGGAAAGACACTTAACACGACTTTCTTCAGTTTCCCCGAGTGAAATTAGTATTGTCCTGTCCTGTATTTGTTCTCTGAGTTGGTGGTGGCATAAAATAAGTTGATATAACTTGAGTGGTTTGTCACCATATCTAGTCACCATATCTAGTCATGAAATGTTCGGAAATATGAAAAAAAATAAATTAATAGTAAGCGATCATAAATACAGAGAATTATTCTGACATTTTGTCATGGAATAAATAGAATAAAATTTCAGCTCCTAGATCGGCAGACAACGTTACGAGTTACATATTATAAATGACAACAACGATAAACACAACGTAAATATAATCAAATGACGATAGTCAAATAATATATATCGACTACAAAAAAGCCATCTTGTCGACAACCAAAGAAGTGGGAGGGGGTCTTGGGCGTCTCTACTGAATGTGTATACGGCAGAGTTGGAGCATGCGCACATGTTTGTAAAATCACGTGATTACATCACGAGTTCTCTCCACGTGTGAATAGATGTGTTTGATCTCCTGCTTACCAGCACAGAGTACCTTTTTTTCCACGAAAATAAGTCTGGCTCTTGCATAAAAATTAGCTGCTATTGCATCACCTCATACCACGTCATTCTTCCAAATAAGGGTAAAAGTAACCATACCTCGTCAGACCAATTAAGGTATTATTTTATATATTCATGGATTTTTGCACAGCTATACACTGCGTGACAATACAGTCTACGGCCTTCTGAATTTATTTTATTTACCTTATTTTGAGTAAAAATAGCGATTGTAGCTTGAAAACCCAAATCCCCAACTGACAGTTCCAAAAAGAACACTCGGGTTCTACATGTTCCGACAGCGGAAGGATTTGGAAGATTCCATTGATGCATGAAGGTATAGACTATTGGAACACTTTACATTTTGGACAGGGGTAATTTAGGAACAGTCCATTTCGTGCAGGAGAGGGAAAGGTCCATTTTTGGTACGGGGGACGTGTTGAAGTCATTTGTTGCATTTGCTCCCGAGCAAATGTCGGCCTTTCCAGTTATCATATGATTTTGTACGCATGGTGCTAGCAGGTTTGATTTTGTAGATATTTAGAAATTATGAATAGAAAATGATCACGTTTTTACCCCATCTAGGAAGTTTCTAGTAGTCTGTCTTTATTCTTTCTTAATTTTATCTTCATTCTCTTTAGCTTTATTGAGATTCAAGACAATACAAATGCTGGCTCTATGCAGCTACCACATTAGGGTAAACACAACTTAAATACAATCAAATAACGTTAACGATAAATAGCATCAGATATATCGTATACAAAATAGCTATTAAATTGTCGACAACCAAAGAAGTGGGCTTGGGCGTCTCTACTGAATCTGTATACGACAGAGTTGGAGCATGCGCACATGTTTGTAAAATCACGTGATTACATCACGAGTTCTCTCCACGTGTGAATAGATGTGTTTGATCTCCTGCTTACCAGCCCAGATTACCTCTTTTTCCACGAAAATGAGTCTGGCTCTTGCATAAAAACAAAATGCTATTGCATCACCTCATGCCACGTCATTCTTCTGAATAAGAGCCTTACTCCGTCAGACTAATCAAGGTATTATTCATGATTTGTTCAGTTATAGTATACACAGGTACTGCGCGACAATACAGTCTGCACAGTACGGTCGAAATGTACGAGCAGGCAGAGCCTGTCCGGTCGCCTTTCTCCGGCCCCGACAGCCCCCAACCCAGCGAGCCGCCACCCCAACCCAGTCCCGTCCGTCAGAGTGGTTCACGCGGGCGTGCCCGCCATGGCAACGGTGCTTCGGACAAGCAGCGGGAAGACCAGGACACGTCTTCACACACGTACGAAAACGCCGAGGAGGCGAAACGTTACGCAACGTCTGCAGGTAACCGGCGCTTTTCACACCTGCCTTTTACAGTGGATATTTGTACAATCAGAAGAAAATCAACCTTTAGGGTACCCTGGGGGCCATCCTCGTTGGGCGAGTTAGTAAACGCGCGCGGGCCCTGGATAGCCCGTCCCCGGCACACGCCCTCCCCGCCCTACGCTGGGCACCACATGCGGAAACCCTCTAGGCCGCGCGCTGAAACCACATGCGGAAACCCTCTAGGCCGCGCGCTGATAGTAATTACGCAAACCCCCTAGGTCCCCCGCCAAAACGCCCGCGCGCGTTTACTAACTCTCCCCGACGCCCAACGAGGATGGCCCCCAGGGTACCTTTAGGGAGGGTATATTACTTATCGACTATTGCATAGCTTGCTATATGGATAAATTTGATGCAACAAGAAATCCCTCCAATCTTAACGGTACGCCCCGCATGTAAAATTCATCAGCAGGGTATCTGTATCGGTATAGCCGGTATAACCGCCCTTCGGCGTAACACAGGCGGCGCGGCGGCAGCTAGCTAGATAGCTAGATTCTTGTTCTTTTCTGGGCTGGTATCAGATACTTTGTGGTTGGTACTTTCATCAGTTTATTAGTCATTTTGTACATCATGCACAGTCTGGACATTCTACGTCTGTCTCCCAGTGACCCCCACTGTAGGTTTCTTTTTATTTCCGTTACACTAGCACCCCTTTGATGGTTCGTGCAGAATCTTGCAGCTTGATTCTGTACCCTTTCCAGTTTATCTTTGTCTTTCGTTGTAAATGGATTCCATACTGTCGCGGCATATTCTAGGTTTGGTCTTACAAGCGACGTGTAAGCAAGTGATTTTACCCATGTTGGACATGACCACAGATTCCGCCTAATAACTCCCAATGTTTATTTGTCCTTCGCAGTGATGTTGTTAACATGGGTGCCCCACTTAAGGCTACTTGTCAATGTAACACCGAGATACGGATGTTTTTTTGTTGTTGCCAAAGCTTGACCACAGAACAGATAGCTAGTTATATGTGGGGTTCGTTTGTTTGATATATGCATAATGTAGCATTTTCTGGGTTGAACTGCATAAGCCATTTGCTTTGCCATTCTTCCAGCGTGTTCAGATCTTTTTGTAGAAGGTGTGAGTCATTCTGTGTAGAAAGCTCTACATACAACAGACAGTCATCGGCAAATAATCTCACCTTTGAATCAAGCTGATCTGGTAGGTCATTAATATACAAGAGGAATAGCAATTGTCCAAGGACAGTTCTTTGCGGAACTCCTGACGCTACTCTAAATGGAGCCGAAGCCTTCCCTCCCACCACTACTGTTTTCTCCCTGTTGGTTAGAAAGGCTTTTAACCAATTTAGAGTTGTTCCTTGGATTCCATAGTACTGCAGTTTTGAGATGAGCCTACCATGGGGAACTTTGTCGAACGCTTTTGAGAAGTCAAGTATCGCTAAACTATTTCCTTTTTCCTGTTCAGTGCACCAGCTATGTCATAAACTGTTACTATGAGTTGTGTTTCTGTGGATCGCTTAGCTCTAAATCCATGCTGGTAGTCCGTCAATATGTTGTGACTTTCTAAATGCTTCATCACTTCGTTGTGGACGATGTCTTCAAGCAGTTTACAGGACACACAGGTCAGTGAAACAGGTCTGTAGTTGCTGGGTACCGCTCTATCTCCCTTTTTGAAAATGGCGCAAATATTTGCATCCCTCCAGTCTTTAGGTATCTCTCCGATGTTCAACGAGTGTTGAAAAATATTGGTTGACACAGGTGCGATTTCAATAGCTGTCATTTTCAGGAGCCAGGGTGCTATTTGGTCTGGACCGCATGCTTTAGATGGGTTGAGACCCTCAAGCATTTTTTCCACGCCAACAAAAGAATATTTTATGTCTTCCATGGGAGGAGTACATGGCTGACCCAGAGATGGCATATCTGTTGTGTCTTCTTCGGTGAAAACGCTTTTGAATTGTGAGCTGAGTGCTTCTGCTTTTTTCCCCCACTGTCACTGATGATGGTATTTCCCACCTTTAGGGGTGCTACCCCGATAAGGTCTATCCTTAGTCCTTTTATGTACGACCAGAATGTTTTGGGTTTGTCAACTATAGCTTCTCCGAGTATGTCTGCCACATATTTTGAGTGCTTTTCTGAACCCCCTTCTTAACTCTCTTATATTTGTTCCAGTCTTTGTCTTGTTCTGTTTTCTTAGCTTTGTTATAAAGGCGCTGTTTCTTACGACAATGTTGCCTTAGATTTCTGTTAAACCAGGGCAGGTTGTATCGGCTTGAAGTCATTTTGCTTGGGATGTGCCTGTTCATAGTAAGTTCCATCTTGCCTTTGAAGTCTGCCCACTTCTGTGATACTGACATGTCCTCTGTTCTTTTGTCAAAGTTATTGGCATATATAGTCCGTGAGATCTTTCGTGATGGCTGGTTCATCGGCTTTTGTGCGAATGTAAACTTTTCTCTTGGGTTTCCTGTTTTGTTTCGGTGCCAAGTTAACATCCACCAGAACCATGTCATGGTCACTTAACAACTGTAGTCTTTTCAATTATATTGGGGTTATTACCCAAAACCAGATCCAAAAGGTTACCATTTCTAGATGCTTCTTGCACTGTTTGGGATAACCCGTGGTTATCCATTAGGCACAGAAGTTTCTCTGCTTGACCTGTGTGGGTCTGAGTGTTGTCAGTTGTACTAATGCCCCAATTGATGCCTGGGGTGTTGAAGTCCCCAAGTATGATCCCATTGTCAGAGTTTACTTTAGCTCCCAATTTACCTATAGACCTGTCAAGTTCATCCAGACTATTGCCCTGGTCTGATGGGGGTCTGTAGTATGTACCTATTATCAGTTGTTTTCTTCCTACAAGTTGAGTTTGTGTCCACAGAAGCTCGCAGTCTGTGTCTAGGTCTGGCCTATGGGTAACAATTAGATCATCCCTGTAAGCCTGAAATACACCACCTCCTTGGCCAGTTTGTCTGTCTTTCCGGTGTGCTATGTAGTTGCTGGGGAATATTTCACTACTTGCTATGTTTTGGTTGAGCCATGACTCTGTACCTGCTACTATATCTGAATTGTAAGTGTCAAGTACTGTCGCCAGTTTAGATGTTTTGTTCCGCACACTCTGGCAGTTTACTAGGAGAATTTTACTTTTGGATCTCTTGTGACTATAACCCCACATTTGAGAATTATCCAGCTTTGGTTCCCGCACCGGTGGGCATTTGGTGCGATGGAATCCCCAGCTTCATAAAGGCAGCAACGGGACTTAAGAAGTCATGGTGTTTCTGATATCAGTCCTAAAACATACGGTCATTAGGTGTGTGTGTATGTAGGCATATGTATGTATGTATGTATGTATGTGAGTGTGTGTGTGTGTGTGCATGCGTGTGTGTGTGTGTGTGTGTGCGTGCGTGCGTGCGTGTGTGTGTGTGTGTGTGTGTGTGTGTGTGTGTGTGTGCTTGTGTGATGCGTGTGCGGACGTGCTTGTATGTTGGTCTGGCATTAAACTAGTGTATTCATTCATTAACATGTATTAAATAATTACCCGAGCGAAGCATGTAAGCATGTTTTTTTCCTACCAGATGGCGGATATCCGGGTGGAGCGAGCGGCCGCCGTGGTGTCTGTAGTTTCCTCCGCGCCCGCCGCAGCTTCCTCGCCGCCGGCATCGCCGTGCTGCTTAGCCTGTGCGCTGTGGGACTCGCCCCTTTGACGTTCAGCAACAAACAGGTAACGGTCTTATACCAGAAAGCTTTTGTTAGGCTGTTTTTCTTATTCTCATTCTGCTTTTAAGGAGGGTACAAGAAAGAATTATCTGCAGTTTTTGGTAAGTTTGCTTCTTACGTTTGGTATTCTGACGTACGTATATACCTTTGTAGGAAATATCGCAATTGAAACGCGACCAAGACGGCATGTCCACCACTGTTGACGCCCTGAAAAGCGACCAAGACGCCTTGAAGCGCGACCAAGACGGCATGTCCACCACTGTTGACGCCCTGAAAAGCGACCAAGACGGCATGTCCGCCACTGTTGAGGCCTTGAAGCGTGACCAAGACGGCATGTCCACCGCTGTTGACGACGTAAAACGCGACCTGGACAACGAGCGAAGCCGAATCGCCACCTTGGAGCAGCGTCTTCATAAGATTGAGAAGACTTTACGTAATTATAAATTGCGTTTTAATCTGTTATGTTTTCCCTTTATGTTGGTCTATTTGAAAACGTCATTTGTTGAAAAAAACAGGTAATGCAGGTCACTATTTCATTACATGTGTGAGTGGGGGGGGGGGGTAGTCCATTTTAAATATTCGTATATCGAATATATCCCGGGGGTTGATTTATTGCATGTATTTAATGATATTCATATGACCCGTCTATGACAGGTTGCTAATATAAACATTATTTTCCAGCATCTTGCCCCAAAGGGTTACACAATCTGGCGTGACATCTGCTACAAGGCATTCAACACACTCAAGACCTTCCGCGACGCGGCCGCGGCCTGTCGTGCAGACGGCGGCACCCTCGCCATGCCCCGAGACGCCGAGACCAACGCCTTCCTCATCTCCCTGTACAACTCCGTGAGCGACACGGATGCCTTCTGGATCGGCCTGCACGATCAGAGCGAAGAGGGAAAGTTTGAGTGGGTGGACGGTTCTGCACTTGGGCCGTACACCTCCTGGGGTCCGGGACAGCCGACCGGCACCAAATATGGGGGCGACTACGATTGCGTCCTTTACTCCGCACTGCCATCTCGGAAAGACAAGTGGAGCGACGACGGATGCCACAGGACGTTTCGCTTCATATGCCAGGCTGCTCAAGGTACTTATTATATCCTCACTATTTTCTGAAACCCTTCCATCCGGTAAACACAGCACAGAATAAGCGGCAGACCATCATTGCTCCTGTTACAAACCAAGTCTTTACTAAATCGTTCCACAGCTCATCCCTGATAATTCTAACCTTTTGTTTTTCAGAACGTCCATAGGCGACTGTCGAGAGTCTCACCACTGCTGTATAGCTGCTGTAGTACAACTTAAGACCGGCAATTATAGCATTGTTTTAGATCAACAGTTTTCTACAAAAGTTGAATCCGCAAAGTAGAAATACTGAATGGAACGGAGCAGTTCTGTACAATGGTAGTCACGCTTGTTTTCATATGGAACATTTGTCAACACATTTAGTCAAGACACACAATGTCCTTCTGAAGGCAGAACCATATCAAGTTTACTTGATAGAAATGAGTGAAACATTCAGATGTAAGTTTTCCTGAATATGTGGAAGGTAGCAGGTTTAGGGATTGTGATTCTGTGGTAGAAGTAGACGCTGTGCCAATAGAACTTTTACATTTTATTGGTTTTTACTTTTGTTATTATTGTTACTTATTACTATACAATGTACAGGCACACAATGTCCTTCTGGTGGCAGAATTATAGAGAGTGTATTTTGTAAAACATTGGAAATACTCGAATTGAGTGAATTTGGGAGACAACAACTTGAGCAAGTCTTAAGAAATAGCGGTTCTGTCACAGAAGTACACGGTGTACCAATATAACATTCATAATTTTATTACTTATTACATGTATTACTTTTTACTTATTTAGTCAAGGCACAGAATGTCCTTCTGATGGCAGAATCATATCAAGTTTACTTAATGAAAATAAGGGCAACATTCAGATGTAACTTTTCTTGAATATTTTAAAAGTAACAAGTTTAGAAATGGTGATTTTGTGGTAGAAGTAGACGCTGTGCCAATACAATATTCATATTTTTCATTACCTCTATCAATATTGTTATTCATAACGACACATTGTACAGATGCAAAATGTCCTTCTGAAGGCAGGATCATTGAAGATTATTTGGTAAAGAACGGGCAACACGTGTTTTTAATGTTTGGAAGACAAAAAGTATTTTCAAAAGTTGGATCCGTAACAGAGGTGAACGACGTACCAATATAACATGCACAGTTTTATCACTTATTAGTACTTATTGTAGACAAGGTACCGAATGTTCTTCTGATGACTTAATCATATCACGTTTACTTGGGAAAAATTTGGCAACACTGGAATTGAGTGAACTTTGGTAAGAAAACACCTGGAACAAGTCAGAAATGATGGTTCTGTCGTGGAAGGAAAGGCTTACGGTGCCAATATAACGTGTTATTAGTAAGAAGCATATACGTATAGGATTTAATCGCCAGTATGTAAAAGAATTTCAAGTAAAAGAATTTCAATTGTACATCAACGACATCAGTAGATTTGTAATTGTCGTGTTATATGGATGTTTGACGGAGCAATTGAAGGACCTGTGACATTAAATATGGCTGTAACCATGTAACAGTTTAACACCACTGTAACGACCAAGTGTAACAATTTAATATCACTGTAGCACTCAAGACTGAAACAATGTAAAGCTTAATATTACTGTAACAATCTAGACTGTAACAATGTAACAGTTCGTTACCACTGTAACAATTACGATTGTAGCAATCTAACACTGGTATTAATATATATTATTATAACGACTGTTACAATGCAACAGTGTAACAATCAAGGCTGTAACAATGCAACAGTTTATAACCACTGTTAAATCTGCTGCCTGTAATTGAGACTGTTAAGACTGCTTAAGATTTTGCACTTTTTGGTGGTTTCTACAATAAAAAAGAACTGTTGTGGTTCAATGCGCATCTGTAATTTTTTAAACTGTGTGCCAGTGTAACAGGATGTTTGGTGTGTTAGTTCTTTCTTTTTATTCTCATTTTCTTTATTCAGATTGCAGCAAGACAAAACAGCGCTGGCACTAGGCAACTAACACATATATCATACATATTGCAACAAGGGTAAACACATTCAACGTAAATACACTAAAATAAACATAAATAGCATCAGATATACCGGATAAAAAATAAGATTTTGTAGACAACTACAGAAGTGTGTTGGGGGGGGGGGCATCTCTGGTACATGTATATATGGCAACGTTTGTGTACATGCGCACATGTCTGTAAAATCACGAGATTGCCAGGCAGGATTAATTCTTCTTCCACGAAAATGAGTCTGCTTCTTCTAGAAAAACAAAATGCAATACGAAAGACGTCATACCACGTCACCACTCCTAATACGGGCAAGGTATCCTTCCTTCTTCAGACTAATCGTGGCGCCCTTGTGAATATGCACGCGCCTTGACGTTGGTTGTTGTACTGCGTACCTGCTGTCTGCACAGTCGAAATGTACGAGCAGGCAGAGCCTGTCCGGTCGCCTTTCTCCGGCCCCGACAGCCCCCAACCCAGCGGGCCGCCACCCCAACCCCTTCCCGTCCAGCAGAGTGGTTCACGCGGGCGTGTCCGCCACGGCAACGGCGCTTCTGACAAGCAGCAGGAAGACCAGGACACGTCTTCACACACGTACAAAAACGCCGAGGAGGCGAAACGTTACGCAACGTCTGCAGGTAACCGACGCTTTTCTGACCTGTTTTTTACAGTGGATATTTGTACAAGCAGAAAAAACTATTCCTGTAGAGAAAGTATATGAACACTTTTCGTCTTTTGTATTGTACTTCACTGTATGGGTAAATGACAACAAGAAATCCATCCCTTACTCAAAGTTCCTTATATGAAATTCATTAGCAGGATACTCGAACGTTCTTGCAACTGTGCACATTTGGTGCCGTGGTGTGTGTGTGTGTGTGTGTGTGTGTGTGTGTGTGTGTGCGTGTGCATGAGCATGTGTGTGTGTATGTATGTGCGTGTGTGTTGATGTGACATTAAACTCGAATATTCATTCATTACACGTTGATTCGGAACGTCCATGTAAAAAAAAATAGCCCGAGCGAAATACTAGTATGTTTTTCCTACCAGACGGCACGTATTCGGGTGGAGCGAGCGGCCGCCGTGGTGTCTGTAGCTTCCTCCGCGCCCGCCGCAGCTGCCTGCTGGCAGCCGGCATCGCCGTGTTACTTGGCCTGGTCGCCGTGGGACTCGCCCCTCTGACGTTCAGCAACAAACAGGTAACATTCTAGTACCACAAAGCTTGTTCGAGTTTTTTTTCTCTGATTCTCATTCTGTTTATATAAAAAATGACTTTTTTTGCAGGTTTTCGTAAATATGCTTCTTACATTCGGTATTTTGAAGCGCGTATAAAATATGTTTTCAGGAAATATCTCAATTGTCGACGACTGTCAAACGAGACTTGCGCCAACTGTCCACCACGGTTGACGCCCTGAAGCGCGACCAAGCTGCCTTAAAGCGCGACCAAGACGCCTTGAAGAGCGACCAAGACACCTTGCGCCGACTGTCTGCCCCTGTTGACGCCTTGAAGCGCGACCGAGACACCTTGCGCCGACTGTCTGCCACTGTTGACGCCTTGAAGCGCGACCAAGACGCCTTGCGCCGACTGTCTGCCACTGTTGACGCCTTGAAGCGCGACCAAGACGACGTGCACCGACTGTCCGCCACTGTTGACGCCTTGAAGCGCGACCAAGACGGCATGTCCACCACTGTTGACGACTTGAAACGCGACCTGGTCAACGAGCGAAGCCGAACCGGCACTTTGGAGAAGCGTCTTCATGAGATTGCGAAGACTTTACGTAATTATAAATTGCATTTTAATCTGCTATGTTTTCCCTTTATGTTGGTCTATTTGAAAACGTCATTTTTTTCTTAAAAACAGATGATGCAGGTCACTGTTTCATTATGTGTAAGTGTGTGTGTGTGGTGGGGGGGGGGTAGTACATATTAGATATTCGTATATGGAATTCATCCCGGGGGTATTTATCGCATGTATATAATGATATCAATATATGACCCATCTATAACATGTTGCTAATATAAACCTTCTTTTACAGTATCTTGTCCTGAAGGTTACACAATCTGGCGTGGAATCTGCTACAAGGCCTTCAACACAGGCAGGTCCTTCAGCGATGCGGGCGCGGCCTGTGGTGCAGACGGCGGCACCCTCGCCATGCCCCGAGACGCGGACACCAACGCCTTCCTCATCACCCTGTACAACTCCGTGTGCAAGAGTTGTGCCTTCTGGTTCGGCCTGCACGATCAGGGCGAAGAGGGGCGGTTTGAGTGGGTGGACGGGTCTGCACTTGGGCCGTACAGCTCCTGGGGTCCTGGAGAACCGAACGACGTCAGGCGTGGCGAAGATTGCGTCGTTTACTCCGGAATGCCATTTCTGAAAGACAAGTGGAACGACGAAAAATGCCACGAGAAGTTTCGCTTCATATGCCAGGCTGCTCCAGGTATCTATTATATCCTCACTATTTTCTGAAACCCTTCCATCCGGTAAACACAGCACAGAATAAGCGGCAGACCATCATTGCTCCTGTTACAAACCAAGTCTTTACTAAATAATTCCACAGCTCATCCCTGATAATTCTAACCTTTTGTTTTTCAGAACGTCCATAGGCGACTGTCGAGAGTCTCACCACTGCTGTATAGCTGCTGTAGTACAACTTAAGACCGGCAATTACAGCATTGTTTTAGATCAACATTTTTTTTTACAAAAGTTGGATCCGCAAAGTAGAAATACTGAATGGAACGGAGCAGTTCTGTACAATGGTAGTCACGCTTGTTTTCATATGGAACATTTGTCAACACATTTAGTCAAGACACACAATGTCCTACTGAAGGCAGAATCATGTCGAGTTTACTTGATGAAAATGAGGGAATCATTCAGATGTAAGTTTTCCTGAATATTTGAAAGGTAGCAGGTTTAGTAATGGTTATTCTTTTGTAGAATTAGACGCTGTGCCAACAGAACATCTATATGCTTATAATTTATTGGTTTTACTATTGTTATTATTGTTACTTATTACTATACAATGTAAAGGCATACAATGTCCTTCTGGTGGCAGAATCATAGAAAATGTATTTTGTAAAATATTGGCAACACTCGAATTGAGTGAATTTGGGAGGCAACAACTTGACCAAGTCTTAAGAAATAGCGGTTCTGTCACAGAAGTACACGGTGTACCAATATAACATTCATAATTTTATTACTTATTACATGTATTACTTTTTACTTATTTAGTCAAGGCACAGAATGTCCTTCTGATGGCAGAATCATATCAAGTTTACTTAATGAAAATAAGGGCAACATTCAGATGTAACTTTTCTTGAATATTTTAAAAGTAACAAGTTTAGAAATGGTGATTTTGTGGTAGAAGTAGACGCTGTGCCAATAATATATTCATATTTTTCATTACCTCTATCAATATTGTTATTCATAACGACACATTGTACAGATGCAAAATGTCCTTCTGAAGGCAGGATCATTGAAGATTATTCGGTAAAGAACGGGCAACACGTGTTTTTAAATGTTTGGAAGACAAAAAGTCTTACGAAAAGTTGCATCCGTCACAGAGGTAGACGACGTACCAAAATAACATGCACAGTTTTATCACTTATTAGTACTTATTGTAGACAAGGTACCGAATGTTCTTCTGATGACTTAATCATATCACGTTTACTTGGGAAAAATTTGGCAACACTGGAATTGAGTGAACTTTGGTAAGAAAACACCTGGAACAAGTCAGAAATGATGGTTCTGTCATGGAAGGAAAGGCTTACGGTGCCAATATAACGTGTTATTAGTAAGAAGCATCTAAGTATAGGATTTAATCGCCAATATGTAAAAGAATTTCAAGTGAAGGAATGTCAATTGTACATCAACGACATCAGTAGATTTGTAATTGTCGTGTTATATGGATGTTTGACGGAGCAATTGAAGAACCTGTGACATTTAAACATGGCTGTAACCAAGTAACAGTTTAACACCACTGTAACGAACAGGGCTGTAACAATGTAATACCACTGTAGCACTCAAGACTGAAACAATGTAAGAGTTTAACACTACTGTAACGACCAAGTGTAACACTTTAATACCACTGTAGCACTCAAGATTGAAACAATATAAGAGTTTAATACTACTGTAACAATCTAGACTGTAACAATGTAACAGTTCGTTACCACTGTAACAATTACGATTGTAGCAATCTAACACTGGTATTAATATATATTATTATAACGACTGTTACAATGCAACAGTGTAACAATCAAGGCTGTAACAATGTAACAGTTCGTTACCACTGATAAATCTGCTGTCTGTAATTGAGACTGTTAAGAATGCTTAAGATTTTGCACTTTTTGGTGGTTTCTAAAATAAAAAAGAACTCTTGTGGTTCAATGCGCATCTGTAATTTTTTAACTGTGTGCCAGTGTAACAGGATGCTTGGTGTGCTAGTTCTTTCTTTTTCTTCTCATTTTCTTTATTCAGTTTAATATCAATGTAACAACTATAACAAGACTATAACAATGTAACAGTTTTACTACCACTGCAACAATCAAGACTTTAACAATGTAACAGTTTTAATACCACTGTAACAATCAAGACTGTAACAATGTAACAGTTTAATACCACTGTAACAATCAAGACTGTAACAATGAAACAGTCATTAATATCACTGTAACAATCAAGACTGTAATAAGGTAACAGTTTAATATCACTTTTAGATGCTGTAATAAGTTATAATTTAGAGCTATCGGGGTGTCTATCATCTTACGTCGATGAAGGTTAGACATCCAGGTAATACAATACGCCAAAAAGCAGTTACTCAAGCAACTGGATATGATTTTGGAAACGGTAAGACGTTTCAGCTTAGTAAGTATCCACTAGCTTTCGTCAGTGACTTGTCTTCACTTTATTTGCATATCAATCAATAGTTTGTGCTTATAAACCTACAATTCTCCTCTGGTCTCTCACTCACTGACGAAAGCTAGTGGATCTTCATATCCAGTTGCTTGAGTAACTGCTTTTTGGTGTGTGTATCATCTTACTTCATGACGGGACCTAACGAAAATACATGTATATTCAACCCGTTGGAAGTGGTTTGAACACCTTTATTTCGTGCGATATCGTAAAGACCTATGCGTAAATAACTACTGTGGCTTCATTATAACTTTGAATGTATATTGACGAGATTTTAATAGGCACAACAAAAAGTACAGGTACTTTCGTATGGTCTTCTACAACTAAAGATCTAACGAAGTTAACTAAGCTAACAAGCCCAACAATGTATATTGACGAGTTTTTTAATTGGCCCAACAAAAAGTACAGGCACTTTCGTACGGTCTTCTACAACTAAAGATCTAACGAAGTTAACTAAGCTAACAAGCGAGTTTAAATAAAGGCTTACTACTACTACTACTACTACTACTATATGTATGAATAAAGCCATTCTACGTACAGGATATATATATATGTTAGCAAAAACAATAAAGTTTTAACCATACTTATAAATGATAAAAAAAAAATATCTCGAGTTCTTCCCTAAAGTTGTCCTTCTTGTAGTAACCATCTACCTATCGATCTATCTATTTATCTACCAAGGATGTATACACGTATATATGGAGTATTAGCTATTAGTAAGTAATACTGGTAACATTGTCATTGCCAATGTTAATCACTATATCATCTAAAGGGAACAACAGATCTAGTCCTAAGTTACATCAATAGATACATGGTGTAAAACAAGTCAGGCAAAAAGTCGTTGAAGAGATTCATTTGTCACGTATATACGGGTGGGGCCCGGCAGACCGATGCAAGTCTCGGGCCTAGTCTCGCGCTCTCACGAGATTAGGCCACTCCGTGAATAAGATGGACTGAAAGCCATCGAAAATTTGGAGGTTAGTATCCTTATCCTTCCAAAGTTGCCACTGATGAAAGAATTCACTAGTAACCAGGAAAAAAGTCATTTTCAATTAAGTTACTTTCTTATCATCACCATTATCGTTGATTCTCTCGCAAGACTCTCCACAACACAGAAGCTAACACTGACGACTACACAAAACTCTCTGAGAATTTTTGTCCACTAAAACACGGACATAACGTCTTAATTGTAACGTTTCTACATAAACAATTGTTATATAAACATATAAGGCAAGTGTACTTCTACATTCTAACTTATCTATATATACATTTGTATACATTTAAGGCGTTTCAACAGTGTACTTTGCTAGGTGGCGAACTAAAGTTACTTTCCGTGATGTGGAATATCCGCAGTAGGTTCTTCACCCGTATGTCATATATGTATGGAAGGGTTGCTGCTATGAGCTGACCTGTTACCAGTGTGTTTAGCCATGTTTCGGCATCGATGGATATTCCGTGTAGCAGCGTAGTCGCACTGGTCACAGATTTAGGGTTTCTCACCACCAGGTGTAGCTATGTGTAGTTGTAATGACCTCTTATGCGCAGAAGAATAGTTACACTGAACACACTTGTAGGGGTTTTCTCCTGTTTGTTTTCTCATAGGCACAGTTAGGTTATGGTCACACTCCCCACACATGTAGGGTTTGTCTCATGTATGTTTAGTCATGTGTCGGTCTAAAAGACCTTTCTGTGCAGCAGAATAGTCACACTGGTCACATTTGTAGGGTTTCTCACCTGTATGTTTTCTCATGTGCAGGGTTAGGCTAGACCTGTCAGCTGTCCTGTATCCGCACTCCCCACACATTTAGGGTTTGTCTCCGGTGTGTTTAGCCATGTGTCGGTCTAAAGGACCTTTCTGTGCAGCAGAATAGTCACACTGGTCACATTTGTAAGGTTTCTCACCTGTATGTTTTCTCATATGCAGGGACAGGTTAGGTCTAGTAGCCGTCCTAAAGCCACACTCCCCACACATGTAGGGTTTGTCTTAAGTGTGTCTATTAAGCATGTGTTGGTCTAAATGGACTTTCTGTACGGCAGAATAGTCACACTGGTCACATTTATAAGGTTTTTCCCCAGTATGTTTTCTCATATGCACGGTTAGGCAAGACCTAAAAGCTGTCCTGTATCCGCACTCCCCGCACATGTAGGGCTTGTCCCCAGTGTGTTTAGCCATGTGTGTGTCTAAATTGACTTTCTGTGAAGCAGAATAGTCGCAACGGCCACACTTGTAGGGTTTCTCTCCTGTATGTTTTCTCATATGTACAGTTAGATGGGACCTATCAGCTGTCCTGTATCCGCACTTCCCACACATGTAGGGTTTATCGCCAGTGTGTCTAAGCATGTGTTGGTCTAAACAGACTTTGTGTGCAGTAGAATAGTCACACTGGTCACATTTGTAGGGTTTCTCACCTGTGTGTTTTTTCATATGTCTATTTAAGGCAGACCTGTCAGCCGTCCTGTATCCGCACTCCCCGCACATGTAGGGTTTTTCTCCGGTGTGTTTACCCATGTGTTTGTGCACATCACTTTTCTGTGCAGCAGAATAGCCACACTGATCACATTTGTAAAGTCTTTCCCCAGTATGCTTTTTCATATGCACGGATAGGTTAGACCTGTCAGCCGTCCTGTATCCGCACTCCCCGCACATGTAGGGTTTGTCTCCAGTGTGTTTAGCCATGTGTTTGTGCACATCACTTTTCTGTGCAGCAGAATAGCCACAATGGTCACATTTGTAAAGTCTTTCCCCAGTATGCTTTTTCATATGCCTGGATAGGTGAGACCTGTCAGCCGTCCTAAATTCGCACTCCCCGCACATGTAGGGTTTGTCTCCAGTGTGTTTAGACATGTGTATGTCTAAACTGACTTTACGTGCCGCAGAATAGTAACACCGGTCACACTTGAAACGTTTGTCCACAGTACCTTTCACCACAGGCCCGTCCGTCTGCTCTGTTGGACTCTGTACGGCAGGATGGACAGAGTTTACCCCGTGCGTTTCCTCCGATAGAATGTCCCCTGCCTTGTCCTGCTGTTCTCCCGTGTCTGTTGCCGGGTCCTCGCTGCTGCTTGTCTCGTTCCCAGGGTGCACAGTTGGCAGCTCGTCCGCAGGAATCTCACTGCGTCTCTGGTCCATAATTTTCTGAAAGCAAAGATAAAATCTCTCAAATTGAATCGTCGACAACGTTTACATACTATCCGTTTCTTTGTAAGCCCAAAAATAAAACACCAGAATTTTAAGCATGGTGATATTTCCGTACTATTTATTGACAATGATACAGTCTATATGACCCCCATAGCCAGTATATTTGGAAAGAGACCAGTGATATTGGAAATTGGATATCAGATACCCTATCTGGGTCGATCTGCCCCCCTCCCCATGTATACCTTAGATAATTCACGTATCCCGATTTGAAGTATCTGCTGCGGTACCGTGACACAGCGAGTGTAGGCTGTACAAAAAGGTCTTACCTGTCTTTCAAAACTGCCCAGAGTAGGTTTAGAGCCGAAGTGAGTTGGAAATCGCCTCAGATTGGAGATAAATGACACCCTCGGACGGCTCAAAATGGCGGACAAGCGTCATCAAAGGTGACAAACAATACGGATGGGGCAAAGGTCAAAGTTGACAAACCTGATTACCCAAATCCAGGATTTTGTCGTTACGGACGTCTTGCATGATATATTGCTCTTTTCTCTCTCCCACATAGAAGCGAGGTGGATGCTGGCAGAGTTGGATCGCACGGCAACGTGGGGAAGGATGAAGTTCAAACCTAAGAAGTCTAGATGCATGGTGATAAGGAAAGGGAAGATCTCAGGAAGATTCAAGTTATACGTGCAGGGAGACCCCATCCCATCAATACAAGGCAACCCAATCAAGTGCCTGGGCAAGTGGTACGATGAAACACTTACAGACAAGAGAAATGTCCACAGTACAGTGGAACAGACCCAGGAGTGGCTAAGGAGAATAGAGAAATCAGGCCTCCCAGGGAAGTTTAAGGCGTGGCTGTACCAGAATGGGTTGTTGCCGAGATTGATGTGGCTGCTAACTGTTTACGAGATGCCACTAACGTCTGTTGCAGAGATCGAGAGGAAAATCAACAAGCATCTGAGGCGGTGGTTAGGAGTGCCGCCAAGCTTTACCGCGATAGGGCTGTATACAAAGGCAGGGCAGATGCAGCTCCCGCTGTCGTCAGTGGAGGAGGAGTACAAAGTAGCCAAATGCAGAACTGTCATGCTGTATAGGGACTCTCACGACCAGAAAGTTAGAGATGCCGGAGTCACAACTAGAGCAGGTCGGAGGTTCAAAGCTGACTCACTGGTAGACCAAGCAGAGGGAATGCTGGTGTTGCGAGACATCATCGGAATTACCAACATCGGAAGACAGGGCTTAGGTTCCACCCACTTCCAACAGTGGGGAAAGGCAAACAGAGAGGAGAGAAGGTCTCTAGTTCAGGAGGAAGTTAGGAAGCTAGAGGAAGAAAAGCGGATAGCGAAGGCAACCCAGATGGCAACACAGGGTGCGTGGACAAAGTGGAACCTTCCCAGCAAGAAAATCTCATGGGCAGATCTGTGGAATCTCGAACCTTATCGCATATCCTTCATGCTAAGATCAGTTTACGACACCTTACCTTCACCATCCAACCTATACAGATGGGGGGCTAAGAGAAGACCCAGCATGTAAACTCTGTGGGGAGAGAGGCACCATGGCCCATATACTGTCTTCATGCAAAACGGCTCTTGCCCAGGGTCGGTATCGCTGGCGCCACGACAAGGTGTTGACCGTGTTAGCATGCTCCCTAGAAGAAGCCAGGAAGAGAAAGAGACAGGGAAGCACGAGGCCGGGGTCAACAATCGCCTTTGTAAGAGAGGGGGAGAGGAGAACGATCACAGGCAGATCTAGAGAAGTAGGCAACATTCTGGAGAAGGCGAAGACATGGGAGCTCAGAGTCGACTTGGGGAGGAAGTTGCAGTTCCCCAAAGTAGTTCAGACAAAGCTACGACCAGACGCAGTGCTGTGGGCAGAAGCTGAGAAGAAGTTAGTTCTCGTCGAGCTAACTGTCCCCTGGGAAGAAAGGTGTGAAGAGGCGTACGAGAGGAAGAAGAACAAGTATCAGGAGCTCACAGATGAGTGCAGAAGTAAAGGATGGCAGGCGTGGCTGTTTCCTGTAGAAGTGGGTTGCAGGGGCTTTCCGGCCCAGTCAGTATGGAAGCTGTTCACCGCCATAGGTGTGAAAGGGAAAGAGAGAAAGGTCGCAGTTCGCAAGCTGGGTGAGGCGGCAGAGAGGTCATCCTGCTGGTTATGGAGTAGAAGAGAAGAAAGTTGCTGGAAGCCTGGCGGAGAGGATGTGCAGTGAGTTGGCCGCCACTGCTGGACCCAACAACTCGAGGGCGTCACGGTTGAGGGTCGAAACGCCCAAGGAAGGTTGCACCGTCTGATGACATCCATCTCCTCAAGCAACACAGCACTACTCCACTACATAGGTGAGCGGAGTAGATCATGGCAGCATCCTTGCTGTATTCACCAACTCTTTTCTCTGCTCTATCACTTTGAACAACTGTTTCTGCTGCATTTGCTACAATTTTAGTAGTAGATGTTCGAAGAAAAAGACTATAAAAAGATGTTTGCAAAGTGGATGTTACAATTGTGCTGATGAGTAGATATGAGATATGTGTATATATCAGCTTATTTCACAACATGAGCGAATTGAATATGAAGATGTAAATATAAAGATGTAAAGATGTACATGGGGCTAGGTAAGGTAAGGTAAGGTACAAGCAGCTTGAAATGGTTGCAGTACCTTTATTTCTTTTCGCACAATAATACAATATGTAATGTATCTAAACCTAAGTCTAAAGAACTACTTTATAATGGAAAGGACAACGTGAGCGAATTGAATACATATAGACATGTACAAGCAGTTTGAAACGGTTTCAGTACCTTTATTTCTTTTCGCACTATAATACAATATGTAATGTATCTAAACCTAAGTGTAAAAAAACTTTACAATGAGAAGGAGTGTTTTCTTCGTTCGAGTATTATGATGATTGGTTCTATCTATATTTCTTCATCGCGTACTGAATGTAACATATGTATTCCGGTAACCTGTCTACAGAATACGAGTAATGTACAAAAAAATGCGAGTAATACGAGTAATGTACAACATTATCAACACAAGTATCATATTTCTTATCTAAAGTGACAGAAAAAAACTTTAATCTTAACAAACATATCAGTCACTTTGACACGCAAGAAACATTTGAAGGGGTTTTCAAACGTACGCTCCTTTTTATGGTACGACAGCAAAAGCTGTCATCAGCAGTGTTTTCACAATTCACGGGTTTATTAAGTTTTAATGTTTAACCATATGAAGATCTAGACTAATTTTAAATGCTGGCGAATCATCAAATCTGTTTCCTTGTAACATTTGTTTTTACCTGTATCGTCGACTAAAAGGCAGTTCCAAACTAGTTTTTTGGTTTTTTTCCTCTTTGGTTACTCATATGCGTGACACAGTACATAATTTTGCCATCCGCACTACCCTAACATACGAGGTTTGTCAGCAGTGTGTTAAGCCATGTGTTTGTATAAAGTACAGCACTGAAAGTCACACTGGTCACACTGGTAAGGGTTTATCGTCAATGTTTGTAGCTATGTGTTGGTCCAAATGTCTTTTGCGTGCTGCGGAATAGTCCCACTGCTCACATCTGTATAATCAATGTCCTGTATGCTTTTTCATATGCTTGGATAGGTGAGACCTGTCAGCCGTCCTGAATCCGCACTTCTCACACATGTAGGGTTTGTCTCCTGTGTGTTTCGCAGTGTGTGTGTCTAAATGACATTTCTGTGCAGCAGAATAGTCGCACTGGTCACATTTGTACGGTTTTTCTCCTGTATGCTTTTTCAAATGCCTGGATAGGCTAGACCTGTCAGCTGTCCTAAAACCGCAATCCCCACACATGTAGGGTTTGTCTCCGGTGTGTTTAGCCATGTGCCGGGCTAAATCGCCTTTCCGTACAGCAGAATAGTCACACTGGTCACATTTGTAGGGCCTTTCTCCCGTATGTTTCTTCATATGTCTAGATAGGTTACGCCTGTCAGCTGTCCTGTATCCACACTCCCCACACATGTAGGGTTTGTCTCCGGTGTGTTTAGCCATGTGTGTGTCTAAATCGCATTTCTGGGCAGCAGAATAGTCACACTGGTCACATTTGTAGGGTTTCTCTCCTGTATGTTTTCTCATATGCGTTGATAGGTTAGGTCTATAAGCCGTCCTGTATCCGCACTCCCCACACATGTAGGGTTTGTCTCCGGTGTGTTTAGTCATGTGTCTGTCTAAATCGCCTTTCCGTGCAGAAGAATAATCGCAATCGTCACATTTGTAAGGTTTCTCTCCTGTATGTTTTTTCATGTGCAAAATAAGATGAGAATGGTCAACCGTCCTATATCCGCACTCCCCACACATGTAGGGTTTGTCTCCGGTGTGTTTGGCCATGTGTTTGTCCACATCACTTTTCTGTGCAGCGGAAAAGTCCCACTGGTCACACTTGTACGGTTTCTCACCTGTATGTTTTCTCAGATGTACAGTTAGATGGGACCTTTCAGCTGTCCTGTATCCACACTCCCCACACATGTGGGGACTTTCCCCAGTATGTGTTTTCATATGCAAGGATAGGGCAGACCTGTAAGCTGTCCTGTATCCGCACTCCTTACAAATGTAGGGTTTGTCTCCGGTGTGTTTAGCCATGTGTGTGTCCAAATTGACTTTCTGTGCAGCAGAATAGTCGCACTGGTCACATTTGTACGGTTTCTGACCTGTATGTCTTCTCATATGTACAGTTAGGCGATTCTTGTTAGCCGTCCTGTATCCACACTCCCCACACATGTAGGGTCTTTCCCCAGTATGTGTTTTCATATGCAATGATAGGGCAGACCTGTAAGCTGTCCTGTATCCGCACTCCAAACACATGTAGGGTTTGTCTCCAGTGTGTTTAGACATGTGTGTGTCCAAATTGACTTTCTGTGCAGCAGAATAGTCACATTGGTCACATTTGTACGGTTTCTCACCTGTATGTATTCTCATATGCCTGGATAGGTTACGTCTGTCAGCCGTCCTGTATCCACACTCCCCGCACATGTAGGGTTTGTCTCCGGTGTGTTTAGACATGTGTCGGTCTAAATCACGTTTCCGTGCAGCAGAATAGTCACACTGGTCACATTTGCAGGGTTTCTCTCCTGTGTGTTTTCTCATGTGAACAGTAAGATGAGAATGGTCAGTCGTCCTGTATCCGCACTCCCCATACATGTAGGGTTTGTCTCCAGTGTGTTTAGCCATGTGCTTGTCTAGATTGCTTTTATATGTAGCAGAATAGTCACATTGTTCACACTTGTATCGTTTTCCCACCTTACCTTTCACCACATGCCCGTCCGTCTGCTCTGTTTGACTCTGTACGGGAGGATGGACAGAGTTTACCCCGTACGTTTCCTCCGATAGAATGTCCTCTTCCTTGTCCTGCTGTCCTCCCGTTTGTGTTGCCGGGTCCTCGCTGCTGCTTCTCCGGTCCATAATTTTCTGACAGCAAAGACAAAATTTCCTAAATTGAAGCGTCGACAACGTAAATTACATACTATCCGTTTCTATATAAGACCAAAACTAAAAGGAATTCATGCATGATGATATATCCATACTATTTATGCCCACAGTCTATATGACCCCCATAGCCAGTATATTTGGAAAGAGACCAGTGATATTGGATATCAGATATCCTATCTGGGTCGATCCTCGCCCCCCCCCCCCCCCTCCCCCATATACACCTTAGATAATTCACGTATCCCGATTTGAAGTATCTGCCGCGGTACCGCGAAACAGCGAGTGTAGGAGGTACAAAACAGCCTTACCTGTCTTTCAAAACTGCCCAGAGTAGATTTAGATTCGAAGTGAGTTGGAAATCGCCTCAGATTGGAGAGAAATGACACCCTCGGACGGCTCAAAATGGCGGACAAGCGTCATCAAAGGTGACAAACAATACGGATGGGGCAAAGGTCAAAGTTGACAAACCTGATTACCCAAATCCAGGATTTTGTCGTTACGGACGTCTTGCATGATATATTGCTCTTTTCTCTGCTCTATCACTTTGAACAACTGTTTCTGCTGCATTTACTACAATTGTAGTAGTATATGTGCGAAGAAAAAGACTATAAAAAGATGTTTGCAAAGTGGATGTTACAATTGTGATGATGACTAGTTACGAGATATGTGTATATATCAGCTTATTTCACAACGTGAGCGAATTGAATACAAACAGATATGTACAGGCAGTTTGAAACGGTTTCAGTACCTTTATTTCGTTTCGCACTGTAATACAATATGTAAAGTATCTAAACCTAAGTCTAAAGAACTACTTTACAATGGGAAGTAGTGGGGTTTTTTTCGAGTATTAGTATTATTGATGATTAGTGCTAGTCTATCAATATTTTCTCATTGCGTACTGAATGTAACATAAGTATTCCAGTACCCTATCCACAGAATAGATGTACAACATTATCAACACAAGCATCATAACTCTTTTCATTTTTCTACAGTGACATCCAAACACTCTAACCTTAACAAACATGTCAGTCACTTTAACACACAAGTATGATTTTCTATTAAACGTACACTTCTTTTTTGTGGTTAAATCGGGCTGACCGTTAGCAGAACTGTTTCCGCCCTCCTCAGAAATGTAAGGCTTCCCATGTTTGAATGTTTATTAACGATGTGAAGTCTCTATTCTGAGAAATAATAGTATTCTCTGAAGACTATTATTTTATGCTGACGAAACTGCACAACTGTTACCAGTGTAACATTTTTCACCTGTATGTTCGGCTAAAATTGAGAAACTTCCGAACTGGTTGTGTGGTTTCTTTCCTGCATGGTTCTTCCTATGCGGGACGTTGACAGATGAGATATGTTAGCCATCCACACTACGCTCACATATTCGGTTTCTTAGCAGTGTGTTTAGCAATGTGTTTGTCAAAAGACCGCTTCTGTATAGCGGAATAGTTACAATGCTAACATCCGTATGGTCAATCTCCTGTATGTTTTTTCATATGCCTGGATAAGGTAGACCTGTCGGCCGTCCTAAATCCAAACTTCTCACACATGTAGGGTTTGTCTCCGGTGTGTTTAGCCATGTGTTTGCCTAAATCGCCTTTCTGTGCAGCAGAATATGTACAGTTAGGTGATTCTTGTTAGCCGTCCTGTATCCGCACTCCCCACACATGTAGGGAATTTTCCCCAATATGTTTTTTCATATGCTTGGAGAGGTTACCTCTATCAGCTGTCCTATATCCACACTTCTCACACAAGTAGGGTTTGTCTCCAGTGTGTTTAGTCATGTGTTTCTCTAAATCACTTCTCTCTGAAGCAGAATAGTCGCACTGGTCACATTGGTAAGGTCTTTCGCCAGTATGTTTTCTCATATGCCTGCGAAGGTTAGCCTTGGTAGTTGTCCTGTACCCACACTCCCCACACATGTTGGGCCTTTCCCCAGTATGTTTTTTCATATGCTTGGAGAGGTTGGATCTGTCAGCTGTCCTGTGTCCGCACTCCTTACACATGTAGGGTTTCTCTCCGGTGTGTTTAGCCATGTGTCGGTCCAAATCACTTTTATGTGCAGAGAAATAGTCACACTGGTCACATTTGTAAGGTTTCTCTCCTGTATGTCTTCTCATATGTACAGTTAGATGGTTCCTATCAGCAGCCATGTATCCGCACTCCCCGCACATGTGGGGAGCCTCTCCGGTGTGCTTGAACAAGTGTTTGTCCAAATGACATTTCTTTGCAGCAGAATAGTCACACTGGTGACATTTGTAGGGTTTCTCACCTGTATGTTTTCTCATATGTACTTTTAGGTTAGACCTGGATGCTGTCCTAAATCCGCACTCCCCACACATGTAGGGTTTGTCTCCTGTGTGTTTAGCCTTGTGTTGGTCTAAGTGATCTTTCAATGCAGCAGAATAGTCACACTGGTCACATTTGTAGGGTTTTTCACCAGTATGTTTTTTCATGTGCCTGGATATGTTAAAGCTGACAGCCGTCCTATATCCACACTCCCCACACATGTAGAGTTTGTCTCCAGTGTGTTTAGCCATGTGTATGTCTAAACTGACTTTTTGTGCAGCAGAATAGTCACACTGGTCGCATTTGTACGGTTTTTCACCAGTGTGTTTTCTCATATGCTTGGATATATCAGAACTGTGACACGTCCTGTAACCACACTCCCCACACATGTAGGGTTTGTCTCCAGTATGTTTAGTCATATGTCGGTCTAAATTGGTTTTCTTTGCAGCAGAATAGTCACACTGGTCACATTTGTAAGGTTTCTCTCCTGTATGTTTTCTCATATGCACGGTTAGGTGAGACCTGTGAGCTGTCCTGTATCCACACTCCCCACACAGGTAGGGTTTGTCCCCAGTGTGTTTAGCCATGTGCCGCTCTAAATGGCATTTATATGCAGTAGCATAGTCACACTGGTCACATTTGTAGGGTTTGTCCACAGTACCTTTCACCACAGGCCCGTCCGTCTGCTCTGTTTGACTCTGTACGGGAGGATGGACAGAGTTTACCCCGTACGTTTCCTCCGATAGAATGTCCTCTTCCTTGTCCTGTTGTCCTCCCGTGTCTGTTGCCGGGTCCTCGCTGCTGCTTGTCTCGTTCCCAGGGTGCACAGTTGGCAGCTCGTCCACAGGAATCTCACTGTTTCTCCGGTCCATAATTTTCTGAGAGCAAAGATAAAATTTCCCAAATTGAAACTTTGAAAACGTGTCCATACTATCCATGACCATATTCCTGTATCCCTATGAACACAATGGCCAGTATGTTCTAGTTCTAGTTCTATACAATACTAAGCAATACCCCTCGCGGGGTCTAGTGCTTAGGGAAGTGGTCGTTCCCCAGCGTGACCGGTGGTGGTGGTGAGGAAAAAAAATAAGTACAAATAATAACAAAAACAAGTGCAATGACTATATACAGAAGTCATGGCTGGGGATTGACCACATTCCTACAGCTGGGTACAGCTAGGGAAGCCATAATGACTGGCTACCCCAGCTTTGAAATGTTCAATTGACTTAGCCATTACCAGATGGTCAGGTAAGGCGTTCCATTCGATCACTGTTCGTGGGAAAAAGCTACCTCTAAAGGTATCTGTTCTACAGTGTAGTGTGTTGAAACGTAGCTGGTGCCCTCTGGTTGGGTTTGTGTTTCTTGTAAGAATGTGGTGTAGAGGAATGGATATAAGATTGTTGACTGCTTTGTAGAGGAGGCATAGACGCTGTTGTTGTCTCCGTTGCTGGAGCGTTGGCCAACCAAGTGAGTTTTGTATGGCAGTAATGCTGCTTGAGTGTTTGTAGTTACCAGACACAAACCTTGCGGCTCGTTGGGAAAGACTAGTGATTAATTACGTTAGAAAACTATGGAGCATCAGATGTCCTATCTAGGTCGATCTGCCCCCCTCCCCTCCCCATGTATACCAATAGATAATTCACGCGTCACGATTTAAAGTATCTGCTGCGGTACCGCGACACAGCGAGTGTAGGAGGTAAACAAAGGTCTTACCTGTCTTTCAGAACTGCCAAAAGTAGGTTTAGAGTCGATGTAAGTTGGAATTCGCCTCAGATTGGAGAGAAATGACACCCTCGCACGGCTCAAAATGGCGGACAAGCGTAATCAAAGGTCAAACCAAACAAATGGGTCAAAGGTCAAAGTTGAAAGACCTGATTACCCAGATCCAGGTTTATGTCCTTAGAACGTCTTCCCGGGTATTGTAATCTTGTCTTTCGGTTCAAACGACAGTTTATTCTAGGATTAAATCATTTGTGGCCGAGATTAAAGGGCCAAAAAACACGAAAAGAAGAAAAAAGATATTATATGCAGTGATAGTTTCGATATATCCGTATGTATTGGCTCATTTTTTACATGCTATTATAATATATAAGAATGTTACAACGTCAATATTTTCTATTCGTCTTTTTTTCTTCTTTTTATCTACTACACGTGTCTTAATTAAAGAATAAATCCTCGTTTTAACCGATGGACAAAATTGCAATATCCATCAAGCCGTCAAATAGCTACTAATCTGGGTAATCAGGTTTGACAACTTTAACCTTTGTCCCTGTATTCATTTGACCTGTGATTACGCTTGTCCGCCATTTTGACCCGTGCGAGGGCGTCATTTCTCTCCAATCTGAGGCCATTTCCAACTTACTTCGACTCTAAACCCACTCTGGGCAGTTTTAAAAGACAGGTAAGACCTTTGTGTACCTCCTACACTCGCTGTGTCGCGGTACCGCAGCAGATACTTCAAATCGTGACGCGTGAATTATCTAAGGCATACATGGGGAGGGGGGCACATCGACCTAGATAGGACATTTAGGGCACAGCCCACTAATTCCAGCCCCTATTGGAATATATGGAAAACATCTAAGAACTGAGCTGTCAACAATCACCTACTTGAGTGTTCAACTATTGCAAACACATATTGACAGGGTAGTCCAACTTCCAAATTGTCCATTTAGTCCAAAAATTTCACTTTTTGACCAGCGAAACCTGGCACGGCAAATGCGAACACTGGCAGCATGACCTCTGACCCCCTTGAAGACCACCAAAAGACAAGAAGATGGGATTAGTTTTAGAACCTATCAAGCAGCCAAAACAACCCTAACAGCCAGTTTTTTCAAGTTAATAGAAATAACTCTCCAGCTGGAAAATGCCACCATTTATAAACACATACCAAAAAAAAGGATGTTTTCAGTTGGTTTGGATGCGGTTATCAAAGGGGTCTCACACTGGGCCCTCTGGGCATGCGCCATTTGGTGGCCTTTGCCCTGTCAGGGGGTTCAAGTTCAAAACTGACAGATTTCAATACTTTCGCATAAACCGGGTAAGGGTTGTAAACTCTCAGCCCAAGTGTCAAAGATCTCTGATGAGAAATGGTCCCCTGGGAATACATTTGATGACAGGTGTTGGTGGCCCATTCCCTGGCCTAGGGCACTGGTCTGAGCCTATTGGTGGGGTCCATATTACTGAGATAAAAGTAAGAAAAACAGAGGAAAAAGTAAGAATTTGCTGGCCCTGGCATTAGCTGAGTACCTTTTCTCCACTAAGGCATCTAAAGGTGCATCTTAAAGATGTTAGATTTGCCTATTAAACTGTTTAAGGACAGCACATACTGCACTGTCAATAAAGGCTACAAAATCCAAGAAAAATGGTCAAAAACACTAAAATCAAAGAATAGTTTTAGCAAATCTGAGTCCAGTGAGTCACATGAAGCCTGCTCCTAACCCAAAGAACTAATTTAGGCAAATATAAGCTACAATGGTCAATCTTACCCCCCTCCCTAAAGTTCTGTCAGGGCACAGCCCACTAATTCCAGCCCCTATTGGAATATATGGAAAACATCTAAGAACTGAGCTGTCAACAATCACCTACTTGAGTGTTCAACTATTGCAAACACATATTGACAGGGTAGTCCAACTTCCAAATTGTCCATTTAGTCCAAAAATTTCACTTTTTGACCAGCGAAACCTGGCACGGCAAATGCGAACACTGGCAGCATGACCTCTCGACCCCCTTGAAGACCACAAAGACAAGAAGATGGGATTAGTTTTAGAACCTATCAAGCAGCCAAAACAACCCTAACAGCCAGTTTTTTCAAGTTAATAGAAATAGAAATAACTCTCCAGCTGGAAAATGCCACCATTTATAAACACGTACCAAAAAAAGGATGTTTTCAGTTGGTTTGGATGCGGTTATCAAGGGGGGTCTCACACTGGGCCCTCTGGGCATGCGCCATTTGGTGGCCTTTGCCCTGTTACTATCATATGTTCCAGATAGCACAAAGGATACTCATGATTTTTTTTAATGTGAAGGATTACTGGCATTTACAAACATACTGGTCAGTGTGTTCCTTGAGTTCTAAGAATATAGACATAGGTACTATGCTGTATCAAAAACCTTTTTCTCTTATCCTTCAACTTCGAATATTTTGTTTTCGTTCTAAGAAAAAAAATGATGGACCCGAGAAGCTGTGAGATTCCTGTGGACGAGCTGCCAACTGTGCACCCTGGGAACGAGACAAGCAGCAGCGAGGACCCGGCAACAGACACGGGGGACAGCAGGACAAGGAAGAGGACATTCTATCGGAGGAAACGTACGGGGTAAACTCTGTCCAACCTTCCGTACAGAGTCAAACAGAGCAGACGGACGGGCCTGTGGTGAAGGGTACTGTGGACAAACGCTACAAATGTGACCAGTGTGACTATTCTGTATCACGGAAAGGCCATTTAGACTCACACATGGCTAAACACACTGGAGACAAACCCTACATGTGCGGGGAGTGTGGATACAGGACAGCCCACAATTCTTATCTTTCTGTGCATATGAGAAAACATACAGGAGAAAAACCCTACAAATGTGACCAATGCGACTATTCTGCTGCACAGAAACTTCATTTAGACCGACACATAACTAAACATACGGGAGACAAACCCTACATGTGTGGGGAATGTGGCTTTAGGACGGCTGATAGATCTACCATAACCGTGCATATGAGAAAACATACAGGTGAGAAACCCTACAAATGTGACCAGTGTGACTATTCTGCTGCACAGAAAGTCAATTTAGACCGGCACATGGCTAAACACACCGGACAAAAACCCTACAAATGTGATCAGTGTGACTATTTTGCTACACAGAAAGTCAATTTAGACAAACACATGGCTAAACACACTGGAGACAAACCCTACATGTGTGGGGAGTGCGGATTCAGGACAGGATACAGGTCTGCCCTATCCAAGCATATGAAAAAGCACACTGGGGAAAGACCCTACAAATGTGACCAGTGTGACTATTCTACTGCACATAAAAGCAATTTAGACAAACACGTGGCTAAACATACCGGAGATAAACCCCACATGTGTGGGGAGTGCGGTTTTAGGACGGCTGACAGGTCTAGCCTATCCAGGCATATGAAAAAGCATACAGGAGAAAAACCCTACAAGTGTGACCGGTGTGACTATTCTGCTGCAACAAAAAGGCGATTTAGACAAACACATGGCTAAACACACTGGAGACAAACCCTACATGTGTGGGGAGTGTGGATACAGAACGGCTGACAGACGTAACCTATCCAGGCACATGAGAAAACATACTGGGGAAAAACCCTACAAATGTGACCACTGTGACTATTCTGCTGCACAGAAAGTTCAGTTAGACCGACACATGACTAAACATACATGAGACAAACCCCACATGTGCGGGGAGTGTGGCTTTAGGACGGCTCATAGATCTGTGCTGAGAAAAACCCTACAAATGTGATCAGTGTAACTATTCTTCTGCGCATAAGAGGTCTTTACAACTACACATAGCTACGCATGGTGGTGAGAAACCCTAAATCTGTGACCAGTGCGACTACGCTGCTACACGGAATATCCATTGGTGCCGAAACATGGCTAAACACACTGGTAACAGGTCAGCTCGGAGCAGCAACCCTTCCATACATATGGGAAGGCATACGGGTAAAAAAAAAACTACAAGTGTGACCACTGCGGATATTCCACATCACGGAAAGTAACTTTAGTTCGCCACCTAGCAAAGTGCACTGGTGAAACACCTTAAATCTATACAGATGTATATATAGCTAAGTTAGAATGCAGAAGTTCCCACCATGTCTTAGTTGGCTAGTATTGTTAGAGGGTTTTGTGTAGAGGCCAGTGTTAGCTTCTGTGCTGTGGCGAGTCTATCTTGCGCGAGAACTAACGATAATGACGTATAATTAACCTATAAAAAGTGCCATACTCATAAAGTTGTTTTGTATTTTTTTTGTTCTTGTTGTTCGTTGTTTATTCTATTCCTTTAGTACTATATCGTATTGTGTTACGTAG
>NW_017803257.1:262379-269267 GCF_001625305.1 Branchiostoma belcheri
TACTAGACACATGTACGTATGTTATATTAAGTACGTGATAAAGAAATATTGATACCCTAGTACTAATCATTCTAATACTAATACTTAAACGATAGAAAATGTCCTAAAATCCTTAGATTTAGATGTTATAGTACAAAACGAAATAAAGGTACTGAAACCATTTCAAACTGCTTGTACATATCTATTTGTATTCAATTCGCTCACGTTGTGAAATAAGCTGATATATGAAAGTTTATTGCAAATTCATGCCCGAGGGCTAATTGCAAGAACATGATAATAACAGTAAACAGTAAAATGATAATAAGTGATGCTAATGCTTCTTTATATATACATTTGTAGTTATTGTTGGGTTTGATTTCTTTTCCGTGTGCAGTGGAGTATGAAATGGCCGACATTTTGCGATATATATGAATTGGGAGGTGTTAATAGAAATGCATTTTTTGTAGGCTGGGAAGGTAAATAAAGCTGGGGAACATTTTGGTGACCATTTCAAATAACTGATCTCTCTCGGTGCTATAATGAGGGCAGTGACAAATTAAGTGCATTTCATCCTCCACTGCGTTTCCTGTACAATATTTACATATTCTGTCGTTAACAGGCAATTGTTTGTATCTACCCTTTTCTATTTCTAATGTATGAGCACTAACTCTAGGCTTACATATGGATGATCTAACATCGAAGTCTTTGATGTGAACATAACGTTCGATTGTGTATACAGGTTTCAGATGTCTTTAAAATCTTAGCTTACCGACATCAACAGAGATATATACACATATCTCGTAACTATTCATCATCACAATTGTAACATCCACTTTGCAAACATCTTCTTATAGTCGTCTTTTTCTTCGAACATCTACTACTACAATTGTAGCAAATGCAGCAGAAACAGTCGTTCAAACTGATAGAGCAGAGAAAAGAGCAATATATCATGCAAGACGTCCGTAACAACAAAATCCTGAATCTGGGTAATCAGGTTTGTCAACTTTGACCTTTGCCCCATCCGTATGGTTTGACCTTTGATAACGCTTGTCCGCCATTTTGAGCCGTGCGAGGGTGTCATTTCTCTCCAATCTGAGGCGATTTCAAACTTACCTCGACTCTAAGCCTACTCTGGGCAGTTTCAAAAGACAGGTAAGACCTTTTTGTACAGCCTACACTCGCTGTGTCGCGGTACCGCAGCAGATACTTCAAATCGTGATGCGTGAATTATCTAAGGTATACATGGGGAGGGGGGCAGATCGACCCAGATAGGATATCTGATATCCAATATCACTGGTCTCTTTCCAAATATACTGGCTATGGGGTCATATAGACTGGGGGCATAAATAGTATGGAAATATCATTATGCTTGAATTCCTGATGTTTTAGTTTTGGTCTTATAGTATATAAACGGATAGTATGTAAACGTTCTCGACGTTTCAATTTGAGAGATTTTATCTTTGCTTTCAGAAAATAATGGACCCGAGAAGCTGTGAGATTCCTGAGGACGAGCTGCCAACCGTGCACCCTCGGAACAAGACAAGCAGCAGCGAGGACCCGGCAACAGACACGGGAGGACAGCAGGACAAGGAAGAGGACATTCTATCGGAGGAAACGTACGGGGTGAACTCTGTCCATCCTCCTGTACAGAGTCAAACAGAGCAGACGGACGGGCCTGTGGTGAAAGGTACTGTGGACAAACGCTACAAATGTGACCAGTGTGACTATTCTGCATCACGGAAAGGCCATTTAGACACACACATGTTTAAACACACTGGAGACAAACCCTACATGTGTTGGGAGTGTGGATACAGGACTATTTTCAGGTCTGCCCTATCCGTGCATATGAGAAAACATACAGGAGAAAAACCCTTCAAATGTGACCAGTGTGACTATTCTGCCGCACGGAAAGTCAGTTTAGACAAACACAAGGCAAAACACACCGGAGATAAACGCTACATGTGTGGGGAGTGTGGATACAGGACAGGTGACAGGTCTCACCTAACTATTCATATGAGAAAGCATACAGGTCAGAAACCTTACAAATGTGACCAGTGTGACTATTCTGCTGCACAGAAAAACAGTTTAGACCGACACATGACTAACCACACTGGAGACAAACCCTACATGTGCGGGAAGTGCGGGTACAGGACAGCTGACATGTCTCACCTAACCGTGCATATGAGTAAACACACAGGTGAGAAACCGTACAAATGTGACCAGTGCGACTATTCTGCTGCACGGAAAAGCGATTTAGACAAACACATGGCTAAACACACCGGAGATAAACGCTACAATTGTGGGGAGTGCGGATACAGGACGGCTAATAGACCTAACCTATCCAGGCACATGAAAAAGCATTCGGGAGAAAAACCTTACAAATGTGACCAGTGCGACTATTCTGCTGCGCAAAAGTCAACTTTAGACCTACATTTGGTAAAACACACGGGAGAAAAACCCTACATGTGTTGGGAGTGTGGCTTTAGGACGGCCTATAGACCTAGCCTATCCAGGCATATGAAAAAGCATACAGAAGAAAGACCATAAAACTGTGAGTACTGCGACTATTCCGCCACACGGAAAAAGCCATTTTGACAAGAACATGGCTACACACACTGACGATAAACTGTACAAGTGTCACCAGTGTGACTATTGATAATTCCGCTGCACAGAAGCGGTATTTAGACAAACACAAGGCTAAACACACTGCTGAGAAACCCCGTATGTGAGGATGTGGTGAGCATATCACATCCGTCCCGCATATGAAGAACCGATGCATTTAAGAAACCAACCAACCAACTAACAAACCATCTGACCAACCAACCATCCGACCAACCAGTTCGTAACATACAGCCACAGGTGAAAAATGTTACAAAGGTAATAGATGTGACGTTACGTCAGCATGGGAAAGTAGTCTAGACCTTCACATGGTAAAACAATCAATTACAATAATCCCTAGCCAATTTTCTGGTGACCTTTCCTATCTTAATTACCACAAGAGCCTTTACATGTAACCACGTTGTTATCCTTCAATGTGACTAAGTGTTTATATAAGACCATTTTTTTAGATGTCACTCTAGGCAATATTTGTTGAGATTTTGGAATGCTTCCGTCCCCTTATGCTGATAATGTTCTTTATTAGTTGATTTACTCGTATTTTTCAGATAGGTTACTGGAATACTGATATCGCGTTTAGTGCGTGACAAAGAAGTACATTCGTCCAAAAACATTCTCGTCGTATATATAAAACCATTGCCATTGTTTGAACCATTCTTTATTGTTCCTCATATGTTAATGCAATAAGAGCTGGTGATGTATTATATAGTTATTCACATAGAGTTTGATTCAATAGTTCAAAACAAAAGAATAAAATGCTGAAACCGTTCAAAATTTGCTTTCATTCAGCCCAAGTTGTGAAATTAGGTAACATATACATGTACACGCAAATATAACTATCATCATCATCATACACTTTACAAATATCATCTACTTTCAAGCGGCTGTTTTCTTATACTGCAATTGTAATGGCTGTAGAATGATAGCCGTTTAAAAAAATATAGTTGACAAAATTGCAATATACGACAAACCGTCTCAGCAGCTACATAATCTTGGATCTGGGTAATCAGGTCTCTCAACTTTGACCTTTGCCCCATCTGTATGATTTGACCTTTGATTACGCTTGTCCGCCATTTTGACCCGTGCGAGGGCGTCATTTCTCTCCAATCTGAGGCGATTTCCAACTTACTTCGACTCTAAACCTACTCTGGGCAGTTTTAAAAGATAGGTAAGACCTTTTTGTACCTCCTACACTCGCTGTGTCGCGGTACCGCAGCAGATACTTCAAATCGTAACGCGTGAATTATCTAAGGTATACATGGGGAGGGGGGCACATCGGATATACATTTATGTTTCTGATAGAAAAAGGATACTCCATGATTTTTTAATGTGAATGACTACTGGCCTTAACGGACATACTGGTCAAGGTGTTCCTAGAGTTATGATAATATAGACTTGGGTACTACAAAAACGTTTTTTTATCCTTCAACTTCCAAATAATGTATTTTGTTTTGGTTCTAAGAACATTATGGACCGAAAAAGCAGTGAGATTCCTGTGGACGAGATGCCAACTGTGCACCCTGGGAACGAGACAAGCAGCAGCGAGGACCCGGTAACAGACACGGGAGGACAGCAGGACAAGGAAGAGGACATTCTATCGGAGGAAACGCACGGGGTAAACTCTGTCCAGCCTTCCGTACAGAGTCAAACAGAGCAGACGGACTGGCCTGTGGTGAAAGGTACTATGTCTAAACACACTGGAGACAAACCCTACTTGTGTGAGAAGTGTGGATATAGGACAGCTGACAGGCCTCACCTAACCGTGCATATGCGAAGGCACACAGGTGAGAAACCCTACAAATGTGACCAGTGTGACTATTCTGCTGCACGGAAAGACGATTTAGACCGGCACATGGCTAAACACACTGGAGACAAACCCTACATGTGTGAGAAGTGCGCATTCAGGACGGCTGACAGGTCTTACCTATCCAAGCATATGAAAAAACATACATGACAATGATTATACCGATGTGAGCAGTGGGACTATTCTGCTGCACGCAAAAGACATTTGGACCAACACATAGCTACAAACACTGACGATAAACCCTTACCAGTGTGACCAGTGTGACTTTCAGTGCTGTACTTTATACAAACACATGGCTTAACACACTGCTGACAAACCTCGTATGTTAGGGTAGTGCGGATGGCAAAATTATCTACTGTGTCCCGCATATGAATACCAATACAGGAAAGAAACCACACAACTAGTTTGGAACTGCCTTTTAGTCGACGATACAGGTAAAAAAAATGTTACAAGGAAACAGATTTGATGATTCGCCAGCATTTAAAATTAGTCTAGATCTTCAGATGGTTAAACATTTAAACATGATAAACCCGTGAATTGTGTAAACAGCACTGATGACAGCTTTTCCTGTCTTACCATAAAAAGAAGCGTACGTTTGAAAAACCCTTCAACTGTTTTTTATGTGTCAGAGTGACCGATATGTTTGTTATTAAGTTTAAAGTTTCTTTATGTCACTGTAGATGCTAATAATTATGGTAGTTGATGTGTTGATAATGTTGTACATTACGTACGTGTATTATAGATCTGTTACTCGTATTCTTTTGTACATTATTCTATAGACAGGTTACTGGAATACTTATGGTACATTCAGTACGCGATGAAGAAGTATTGATGCAATAGCACTAATAATAAATAATACTAATGCTAAAAAAAACACTCCTTCCCATTGTAAAGTAGTTCTTTTAAAAATAGACTTAGGTTTAGATACATTACATATTGTATTATTGTGCGAAAAGAAATAAAGGTACTGCAACCATTTCAAGCTGCTTGTACCTTACCTTATCTTACCTAGCCCCATGTTCATCTTTCCATCTTTATATTTACATCTTTATATTCAATTCGCTCATGTTGTGAAATAAGCTGATATATACACATATCTCATATCTACTCATCAGCACATCCACTTTGCAAACATCTTCTTATAGTTGTCTTTTTCTTCGAACATATACTACTACAATTGTAGCAAATGCAGCAGAAACAGTTGTTCAAACTGATAGAGCAGAAAAAAGAGCAATATATCATGCAAGACGTCCGTCACGACAAAATCCCGGATCTGGGTAATCAGGTTTGTCAACTTTCACCTTTGCCCCGTCTGAATGATTTGACCTTTGATTACGCTTGTCCGCCATTTTGAGCCGTGCGAGGGTGTCATTTCTCTCCAATCTGAGGCGATTTCCAACTTACTTCGACTCTAAACCTACTCTGGGCAGTTTTAAAAGATAGGTAAGACCTTTGTGTACCTCCTACACTCGCTGTGTCGCGGTACCGCAGCAGATACTTCAAATCGTGACGCGTGAATTATCTAAGGTATACATGGGGAGGGGGGCACATCGGATATACATGTATTATGTTGCTGATAGACAAAGGATACTCCATGATTTTCTAATGTGAATGACTACTGGCCTTTGCGGACATACGGGCCAATGTGTTCTTTGAGTTCTAAGAATATAGACATTGGAACTATATGTTGAAAACCTTTTTTTTTTTATCCTTCAACTTCGAATATTTTGTTTTCGTTGTAAGAAAATTATGGACCGGAGAAGCTGTGAGATTCCTGCGGACGAGCTGCCAACTGTGCACCCTGGGAACGGGACAAGCAGCAGCGAGGACCCGGCAAGAGACACGGGAGGACAGCAGGACAAGGAAGAGGACATTCTATCGGAGGAAACGCACGGGGTAAACTCTGTCCATCCTCCCGTACAGAGTCAAACAGAGCAGACGGACTGGCCTGTGGTGAAAGGTACTGTGGACAAACGTTTCAAATGTGACCGGTGCGACTATTCTACTGCACGGAAAGACCATTTCGAAAAACGCATGGCTAAACACACTGGTGAAAAACCCTACATGTGCGAGGAGTGCGGATACAGGACAGCTGATAGGTCCCATCTAACTGTACATATGAGAAGACATACAGGTGAGAAACCCTACATATGTGATCAGTGCGACTATTCTGCTGCACGGAAAGACGATTTAGACCGACACATGGCTAAACATACCGGAGACAAACCCCACATGTGTGGGGAGTGCGGTTTTAGGACGGCTGACAGGTCTAGCCTATCCAAGCATATGAAAAAGCATACAGGAGAAAAACACTACAAGTGTGACCGGTGTGACTATTCTGCTGCACAAAAAGGCGATTTAGACAAACACATGGCTAAACACACTGGAGACAAACCCTACATGTGTGGGGAGTGTGGATACAGGACAGCTGATAGGTCCCATCTAACTGTACATATGAGAAAACATACAGGTGAGAAACCCTACAAGTG
>NW_017803257.1:269911-273509 GCF_001625305.1 Branchiostoma belcheri
ACCAAACTAGTTTGGAACTGACTTTTTAGTTTTAGTCGAAGATACAGGTAAAAAAAAGTGTTACAAGGAAACAGATTTGATGATTCGCCAGCATTTAAAATTCTAGATCTTCAGATGGTTAAACATTTAAACTTGACAAACCCCTTTGTTTCCAGGAATTGTGTGTCAGTCTGACCGATATGTTTGTTATTAAGTTTAAAGTTTCTTTATGTCACTGTAGATGCTAAGAATTATGGTAGTTGATGTGTTGATAATGTTGTACATTACGTACGTGTATTATAGATCTGTTACTCGTATTCTTTTGTACATTATTAGTATTCTATGGACAGGTTACTGGAATACTTATGGTACATTCAGTACGCGATGAAGAAGTATTGATGCAATAGCACTAATAATAAATAGTACTAATGCTAAAAAAAACCCCACTCCTTCCCATTGTAAAGTAGTTCTTTTAAAAATAGACTTAGGTTTAGATACATTACATATTGTATTATTGTGCGAAAAGAAATAAAGGTACTGAAACCGTTTCAAACTGCTTGTACATATCTGTTTGTATTCAATTCGCTCACGTTGTGAAATAAGCTGATATATACACATATCTCGTAACTAGTCATCATCACAATTGTGACATCCGCTTTGCAAACATCTTCTTATAGTCGTCTTTTTCTTCGAACATGTACTGCTACAATTGTAGTAAATGCAGCAGAAACAGTTGTTCAAACTGATAGAGCAGAGAAAAGAGGAATATATCATGCAAGACGTCCGTAACGACAAAATCCTGAATCTGGGTAATCAGGTTTGTCAACTTTGACCTTTGCCCCATCTGTATGATTTGACCTTTGATTACGCAAGCTTGTCCGCCATTTTGAGCCGTGCGAGGGTGTCATTTCTCTCCAATCTGAGGCGATTACCAGCTTACTTCGACTCTAAACCTACTCTGGGCAGTTTTAAAAGACAGGTAAGACCTTTGTGTACCTCCTACACTCGCTCTGTCGCGGTACCGCAGCAGATACTTCAAATCGTGATGCGTGAATTATCTAAGGTATGCATGGGGAGGGGGGCAGATCGACCCAGATAGGATATCTGATATCCAAAATCACTGCACGGTGGTCTAAAACGGCCTCAAAAATCACCACTCGTGGCTAATCAATATTAATGAAAATTAGATGTCAATTACACTTGTCACCATTGGCAACTGTCCATGATTGGTTGACACTTTCGTGGGCCGGCTCTAGAAATGTTTACCTTGCTGTTTGCCCCCCTGCAAATTCTTCCCGCCAACTGTTCTATTCATATGCGCACTTCTCCAGATCCTCTATTGTTCTAATTTCACACATTCTAACAATACATGGCGTGGGTACAAGCTCAAGCTATGATCATTTTCTGGCCTGGTACACACACACAGAACAATATCGTTTCAAACTCTCTGTGTAATTCAGTTGCGATCAAAACGTAAAATTACTCAGATAATGGCGGCCACTAGGTTACCCTTGACCGGCCAAGATTGGGCAAGAATTCGAAGAACGCCGATAAGCCAAAATCCTCGATGAGATTTAGACTACATGTTACTAAAAAAAAGCCGCCCTTATACCCTCTTCTACAAAATATAAAATAAACCCCGACTCGTACTTTAAAAGTGATCTTGTTGTTTGAAAATATAACCCTTGATACAAAGTAACAAACGTTACATTAGGAGTGCTATTTTGTAACATTGCCGACGTCGATCTATCCACTCTCCGTTGTTGTTTTGATTTTGTCAGCGCCATCTTGGTTTCCGTATTTTTGTAAATTAGCGCATGAACGCCAGTGTTTCTTGAACGCAACTCGTTTAGATCTTATTATTTTAGACATCCCCGCGAGTTAACACGTATTCTGTACTTATCTCTGTATTTGCTCTGGACGTTGTTTCCGAGATCGGCAATACTTCGGCAGAACCAGGGACGAAACATGAGAAGTTTCGGCTAGAACAATGCCGCAACAAGTTACTACACAATCTGAAGTTGGCTTAGACCAATGCTTGTATTTACAACAATATACATGGCATGTGTTTAGCCCGTAAAGGCATAAATGTACAATAAAGGTCTTGAGTGAATTTGTAAACAATTATTTGTGGTATGACTATGAGCGTGAGAGTATGCGTAAAGCCCAAGCCACGTCTTTATCTCAGAAACTGTAAAACGGGTTGACGAAGGAGGTTAAATATTTTTATTTCTAAACCTCCTTGCCTTGGCTGGACAGAACAAAACCTGGGAAAAGTGTGTACCTCGTTCGCAGATTTGAAAATCCCGGGCAATTATCACGCTTGGGGAACTCAGCGAATACAATGGCCGCTTGGGCAACGAATTTGAATATGTTTGTTTTTTGAACAAAAGGGCGCTAAAAATGCCCTCTCTTCTCCTCATTATAACTCCAAAACATTTCAACAATCCCATGTGGAAAATGTACATTTCATATTTTGAGAAATATCTGAAGTTTGTCAAAATAGAATTTGATCAAACCAAGACGACCGTAAAGGTTACAACGCCGCCGCCATTTTGTCTTTTGGAAATTCGCGTACGTTCTCGCCGAAAGGGAATATGGGAGAAAATGTACCAAAAATTTTGAAAAATAAGTTAAAATCTTCTAGACAGCCAAAACCTGAGAACGTAGCGAAATTTCCAAAGGCAGATCTTTAGATAATGCCTTTAGGTGTTGTTTTACGCACAAATTAAAGAAATGAGTTTTGAAGGTAAAAGGTCAACGACCGAAAATGACATTTGCACATGGGCCGCGTGTTGGCGCAGTGAAGCTCGGTGTCAGCTTGTCACTTCTTTATTTTAACCTAGTTTCATAACCAACATATCGATTTTGTAGGTTCCTATTTTAGTTTTTCTGTAGGATTGCCCGGTCGTGAGTTTTTTGGTGAAATATTCGGGCCCGCTGCTGGGTGTTATGGAGGCATGCCGGCCAGACACTTAGTGGGCGGGGCCTATTCACATAGCAATGGGGATTTTTGCATAGTAACCAGACCACCGTGCTGGTCTCTTTCCAAATATACTGGCTATAGGGTCATATAGACTGTGGGCATAAATAGTATGGAAATATCATTATGCTTGAATTCCTGATGTATTATTTTTGGTCTAATATAGCAACGGATAGTATGTACAGTACACGTTGTCGACGCTTCAATTTTGGAAATTTTATCTTCGGTCTCAGAAAATTATGGACCGGAGAATCTGTGAGATTCCTGTGGACGAGCTGCCAACTGTGCACCCTGGGAACGAGACAAGCAGCAGCGAGGACCCGGCAACAGACACGGGAGGACAGCAGGACAAGGAAGAGGACATTCTATCGGAGGAAACGCACGGGGTAAACTCTGTCCAGCCTTCCGTACAGAGTCAAACAGAGCAGACGGACTGGCCTGTGGTGAAAGGTACTATGTCTAAACACACTGGAGACAAACCCTACTTGTGTGAGAAGTGTGAATATAGGACAGCTGACAGGCCTCACCTAACCGTGCATATGAGAAGACACACTGGTGAGAAACCCTACAAATGTGACCAGTGTGACTATTCTGCTGCACGGAAAGACGATTTAGACCGGCACATGGCTAAACACA
>NW_017803257.1:276503-281438 GCF_001625305.1 Branchiostoma belcheri
ATGTGTGAGAAGTGCACATCCAGGACGGCTGACAGGTCTTACCTATCCAAGCATATGAAAAAACATACATGACATTGATTATACCGATGTGAGCAGTGGGACTATTCTGCTGCACGCAATAGGCATTTTGACGAACACATGGCTACACACACTAACGATAAATAAACCCTTACCAGTGTGGCCAGTGCGACTTTCAGTGCTGTACTTTATACAAACACATGGCTTAACACGCCGCTGACAAACCTCGTATATTAGGGTAGTGCGGATGGTAAAAGTATCTACTGTGTCCCGCATATGAATAACAATACAGGAAAGAAGTCAACCAACTAGTTTGGAACTGACTTTTAGTCGAAGATACAGGTAAAAAAAAGTGTTACAAGGAAACAGAGTTGATGATTCGTCAGCATTTAAAATTCTAGATCTTCAGATGGTTAAACATTTAAACTTGACAAACCCTGTGTTTCCAGGAATTGTGTGTCAGAGTGACCGATATGTTTGTTATCAAGTTTAAAGTTTCTTTATGTCACTGTAGATGCTAAGAATTATGGTAGTTGATGTGTTGATAATGTTGTACATTACGTACGTGTATTATAGATCTGTTACTCGTATTCTTTTGTACATTATTAGTATTCTATGGACAGGTTACCGGAATACTTATGGTACATTCAGTAAGCGATAAAGAAGTATTGATGCAATAGCACTAATAATAAATAATACTAATGCTAAAAAAAACCCCACTCCTTCCCATTGTCAAGTAGTTCTTTTAAAAATAGACTTAGGTTTAGATACATTACATATTGTATTATTGTGCGAAAAGAAATAAAGGTACTGCAACCATTTCAAGCTGCTTGTACCTTACCTTACCTTACCTAGCCCCATGTACATCTTTACATCTTTATATTTACATCTTTATATTCAATTCGCTCATGTTGTGAAATAAGCTGATATATACACATGTCTCGTAACTATTCATCATCACAATTGTAACATCCACTTTGCAAACATCTTCTTATAGTCGTCTTTTTCTTCGAACATGTACTGCTACAATTGTAGCAAATGCAGCAGAAACAGTTGTTCAAACTGATAGAGCAGAGAAAAGAGCAATATATCATGCAAGACGTCCGTAACGACAAAATCCTGGATCTGGGTAATCAGGTTTTTCAACTTTGACCTTTGCCCCATCCGTATGGTTTGACCTTTGATTACGCTTGTCCGCCATTTTGACCCGTGCGAGGGTGTCATTTCTCTCCAATCTGAGGCGATTTCCAACTTACTTCGGCTCTAAACCTACTCTGGGCAGTTTTAAAAGACAGGTAAGACCTTTGTATACCTCCTACACTCGCTGTGTCGCGGTACCGCAGCAGATACTTCAAATCGTGACGCGTGAATTATCTAAGGTATACATGGGGAGGGGGGCACATCGGATATACTGTACATGTATTATGTTGCTGATAGACAAAGGATACTCCATGATTTTCTAATGTGAATGACTACTGGCCTTAACGGACATACTGGCGAAGGTGTTCCTAGAGTTATGATAATATAGACATTGGAACTATATGTTGAAAACCTTTTTTTTTTTTATCCTTCAACTTCGAATATTTTGTTTTCGTTCTAAGAAAATGATGAACTGGAGAAGCTGTGAGATTCCTGTGGACGAGATGGCAACTGTGTACCCTGGGAACGAGACAAGCAGCAGCGAGGACCCGGCAACAGACACGGGAGGACAGCAGGACAAGGAAGAGGACATTCTATCGGAGGAAACGTACGGGGTAAACTCTGTCCATCCTCCCGTACAGAGTCAAACAGAGCAGACGGACGGGCCTGTGGTGAAGGGTACTGTGGACAATCGCTACAAATGTGACCAGTGTGACTATTCTGCTACACAAAAATGCCATTTATACACACACACGGCTAAACACACTGGAGACAAACCCTACATGTGTGGGGAGTGTGGATTCAGGACAGCTAACAGGTCTAACCTAACCGTGCATATGAGAAAACATACAGGTGAGAAACCCTACAAATGTGAAAAGTGCGACTATTCTGCTGCAGGGAAAGGCGATTTGAATAGGCACATGATTAAACATACCGGAGACAAACCCTACATGTGCGGGGAGTGCGGCTTTAGGATGTCTGACAGGACTACCCTAACTAGACATATGAGAAAACATACTGGGGAAAAACCCTACAAATGTGGCCAGTGTGACTTTTCTGCTGCACAGAAAGTTCATTTAGACAGACACATGACTAAACACACTGGAGAAAAACCCTACATGTGTGGGGAGTGCGGATTCAGGACAGGATACAAGTCTGCCTTATCCACGCATATGAAAAAGCATACTGGGGAAAGACCCTACAAATGTGACCAGTGTGATTATTCTACTGCACATAAAAGCAATTTAGACAAACACGTGTATAAACATACCGGAGAAAAACCCTACATGTGTGGGGAGTGCGGATACAGGACGGCTGAAAGGTCTAGCCTAACCATACATATGAGAAAACATACAGGGGTAAAACCCTACAAATGTGACCAGTGTGACTATTCTGCTGCACAGAAAGGTCTTTTAGACCGACACATGACTAAACATACATGAGACAAACCCTACATGTGTGGGGAGTTTGGCTTTAGGACGGCTGATAGATCAAACCTAACTGTGCCTATGAGAAAACAAACAGGAGAAAATCCCTACAAGTGCGATCAGTGTCACTATTCTGCTGCGCTTAAGAGGTCTTTACAACGACACATAGCTACGCATGGTGGTGAGAAACCCTAAATCTGTGGCCAGTGCGACTACGCTGCTACACGGAATATACATTGGTGCCGAAACATGGCTAAACACACTGGTAACAGGTCAGCTCAGAGCAGCAACCCTTCCATACATATGGGAAGGCATATGGGTGAAAAAAAACCTACAAGTGTGACCACTGCGGATATTCCATATCACGGAAAGTAAATTTAGTTCGCCACCTAGCAAAGTACACTGGTGAAACGCCTTAAATGTGTACAAATGTATATATATATAAGTTAGAATGCAGAAGTTCCCACCATGTCTTCGTTGGCTAGTATTGTTAGAGGGTTTTGTGTAGAGGCCAGTGTTAGCTTCTGTGCTGTGGCTAGTCTTGCGCGAAAACTAACGATAATTAAATACACCGTACTCATAGTATTAGTCATACAGTTGTTATGACATTTGGTCTGTCTTGTTGTTCGTTGTTTGGTCATATCTTTAGACTTCATCGTACTGTATCACGTAGCTAATACTAACTATATACGTATATACATACTAGGTACATGCACGTATTTTATATTAAGTACGTGATAAAGAATAATTGATACCCTAGTACTAATCATTATAATACTTAGTCTAATACATGTACTTAAACGATAGAAAATGCCGTAAAATCCTTAGATTTAGATGTTATAGTACAAAACGAAATAAAGGTGCTGAAACCGTTTCAAACTGCTTGTACATATCTGTTTTTAGTCAATTCGCTCACGTTGTGAAATAAGCTGATATATACACATATCTCTTAACTATTGATCATCACAATTGTAACATCCACTTTGCAAGCATCTTCTTATAGTGGTCTTTTTCTTCGAACATATACTACTACAATTGTAGCAAATGCAGCAGAAACAGTTGTTCAAACTGATAGAGCAGAGAAAAGAGCAATATATCATGCAAGACGTGCGTGACAACAAAATCCTGAATCTGGGTAATTAGGTTTGTCAACTTTGACCTTTGCCCCATCTGTATGATTTGACCTTTGATTACGCTTGTCCGCCATTTTGAGCCGTACGAGGGGTGTCATTTCTCTCCAATCTGAGGCGATTTCCAACTGACTTCGGCTCTAAACCTACTCTGGGCAGTTTTGAAAGACAGGTAAGACCTTTGTGTACCTCCTACACTCGATGTGTCGCGGTACCGCAGCAGATACTTCAAATCGTGACGCGTGAATTGTCTAAGGTATACATGGGGAGGGGGGCACATCGGATATACATGTATTATGTTGCTGATAGACAAAGGATACTCCATGATTTTCTAATGTGAATGACTACTGGCCTTAACGGACCTACTGGTGTTCCTAGAGTTATGATAATATAGACTTGAGTACTACAAAAACGTTTTTTTTATCCTTCAACTTCCAAATAATATATTTTGTTTTAGTTCTAAGAACATTATGGACCGAAAAAGCAGTGAGATTCCTGTGGACGAGATGCCAACTGTGCACCCTGGGAACGAGACAAGCAGCAGCGAGGACCCGGCAACAGACACGGGAGGACAGTAGGACAAGGAAGAGGACATTCTATCGGAGGAAACGCACGGGTTAAACTCTGCCCAGCCTTCCGTACAGAGTCAAACAGAGCAGACGGACTGGCCTGTGGTGAAAGGTACTATGTCTAAACACACTGGAGACAAACCCTACATGTGTGAGAAGTGTGGATATAGGACAGCTGACAGGCCTCACCTAACCGTGCATATGAGAAGGCACACAGGTGAGAAACCCTACAAATGTGACCAGTGTGACTATTCTGCTGCACGGAAAGACGATTTAGACCGGCACGTGGCTAAACACACCGGAGACAAACCCCACATGTGTGGGGAGTGCGGTTTTAGGACGGCTGACAGGTCTAGCCTATCCAAGCATATGAAAAAGCATACAGGAGAAAAACGCTACAAGTGTGACCGGTGTGACTATTCTACTGCACAAAAAGGCGATTTAGACAAACACATGGCTAAACACACTGGAGACAAACCCTACATGTGTGGGGAGTGTGGATACAGGACAGCTGATAGGTCCCATCTAACTGTACATATGAGAAAACACACAGGTGAGAAACCCTACAAATGTGACCAGTGTGACTATTCTGCTGCACGGAAAAGCGATTTAGACCGGCACATGGCCAAACACACTGGAGACAAACCCTAC
>NW_017803257.1:281788-286025 GCF_001625305.1 Branchiostoma belcheri
CGACACATGACTAAACATACATGAGACAAACCCTACATGTGTGGGGAGTGTGACCATAACCTAACTGTGCCTATGAGAAAACAAACAGGAGAAAATCCCTACAAGTGTGTTCAGTGTAACTATTCTTCTGCGCATAAGAGTTCTTTACAACGACACATACTAGTAGCTACGCATGGTGGTGTGAAACCCTAAATCTGTGACCAGTGCGACTACGCTGCTACACGGAATATCCATTGGTGCCGAAACATGGCTAAACACACTGGTAACAGGTCAGCTCAGAGCAGCAACCCTTCCATACATATGGGAAAGCATATGGGTGGAAAAAACCCTACAAGTGTGACCACTGCGGATATTCCACATCACGGAATGTAACTTTAGTTCGCCACCTAGCAAAGTACACTGTTGAAACGCCTTAAATGCAGGTTAAATGTATCCAAATGTATATATAGATAAGTTAGAATGCAGAAGTACACTTGCCTTATATGTTTATATAACAATTGTTTATGCAGAAACGTTACAATGAAGACGTTTTGTCCGTGTTTTAGTGGACAAAAATTCTCGATTTTGTACACTAAGTGGCTGATGTCAGCTTCTGTGCTGTGGCGAGTCTTGCGTGAGAATCAACGATAATGGTGATGATAAGAAAGTAACTTAATTGAAAATGACTTTTTTCCTGGTTACTAGTGAATTCTTTCATCAGTGGCAACTTTGGAAGGATAAGGATACTAACCTCCAAATTTTCGATGGCTTTCAGTCCATCTTATTCACGGAGTGGCCTAATCTCGCGAGAGCGCGAGACTAGGCCCGAGACTTGCATCGGTCTGCCGGGCCCCACCCGTATATACGTGACAAATGAATCTCTTCAACGACTTTTTGCCTGACTTGTTTTACACCATGTATCTATTGATGTAAACTTATGACTGGATCTGTTGTTCCCTTTAGATGATATAGTGATTAACATTGACAATGACATTGTTACCAGTATTACTTACTAATAGCTAATACTCCATATATACGTGTATACATCCTTGGTAGATAAATAGATAGATCGATAGGTAGATGGTTACTACAAGAAGGACAACTTTAGGGAAGAACTCGAACTTTTTTATCATTTATAAGTATGGTTAAAACTTTATTGTTTTTGCTAACATATATATATATCCTGTACGTAGAATGGCTTTATTCATACATATAGTAGTAGTAGTAGTAGTAGTAAGCCTTTATTTAAACTCGAAAGCTTGTTAGCTTAGTTAACTTCGTTAGATCTTTAGTTGTAGAAGACCGTACGAAAGTACCTGTACTTTTTGTTGAGCTAATAAAAAATCTCGTCAATATACATTGACAGTTATAATGAAGCCACAGTAGTTATTTACGCATAGGTCTTTACGATATCGCACGAAATAAAGCTGTTCAAACCACTTCCAACGGGTTGAATATACATGTATTTTCGTTAGGTCCCGTCATAAAATAAGATGATACACACACCAAAAAGCAGTTACTCAAGCAACTGGATATGAGGATCCACTAGCTTTCGTCAGTGAGTGAGAGACCAGAGGAGAATGGTAGGTTTATAGGCACAAACTATTGATTGATATGCAAATAAAGTGAAGACAAGTCACTGACGAAAGCTAGTGGACACTAGCTAAAGCGTCTGACGTTTTCAAAATCATATCCAGTTGCTTGAGTAACTGCTTTTTGGCGTATTGTATTACCTGGATGTCTAACCTTATTACAGTCTTGATTGTTACAGTGGTATTAAAACTGTAACATTGTTATAGTCTTGTTATAGTTGTTACAGTGATATTAAACTAAATAAAGAAAATGAGAAGAAAAAGAAAGAACTAACACACCAAACATCCTGTTACACTGGCACACAGTTAATAAATTACAGATGCGCATTAAACCACAACAGTTCTTTTTTATTGTAGAAACCACCAAAAAGTGCAAAAAATTAAGCATTCTTAACAGTCTCAATTACAGGCAGCAGATTTAACAGTGGTGACAAAATGTCATCTTTCATTGTTACAGTCTTGATTGTTAAAGTGGTATTACACTTTTACATTGTTACAGTCTTGATTGTTACAGTGGGGTTTAAGTGTTACATTGTTACAGCCCTGGTCGTTACAGTGGTGTTAAACTGTTACATGGTGTTGCCTATTTTTTTACCAAGTAAATGTGATATGATTCAGTCATCAGAAGAACAGTGCATACTTTGTCTAAATAAGTAATAATAAGTAATAAAACTGTGCATGTTATATTGGTACGTCGTCTACCTCTGTGACGGATCCAACTTTTCCAAAGATTTTTTGTCTTCCAAACATAATTAAAACCACGTGTTGCCAGTTCTTTACCAAATAATGTTCAATGATCCTGCCTTCAGAAGGACATTTTGTACCCGTACAATGTGTCGTTATGAATAACAATATTAAAAAAAGTAATGAAAAATATGAATATTGTATTGGCACAGCGTCTACTTCTACCACTAAATCACCATTTCTAAACTTGTTACTTTTAAAATATTCAAGAAAAGTTACATCTGAATGTTGCCCTCATTTTCATTAAGTAAACTTGATATGATTCTGCCATCAGAAGGGCATTCTGTGCCTTGACTAAATAAGTAAAAAGTAATACATGTAATAAGTAATAAAATTATGAATGTTATATTGGTACACCGTGTACTTCTGTGACAGAACCGCTATTTCTTAAGACTTGCTCAAGTTGTTGTCTCCCAAATTCACTCAATTCTGGTGTTGCCAATGTTTTACCAAGTACATTTTGTATGATTCTGCCACCAGAAGGACATTGTGTGCCTGTACATTGTATAGTAATAAGTAACAATAATAACAAAAGTAAAAACCAATAAAATATAAACCTTCTATTGGCACAGCGTCTACGTCTACCAAAGAATCACCATTCCTTAACCTGCTACCTTCCAAATATTCAGGAAAACTTACATCTGAATGATTCCCTCATTTTCATCAAGTAAACTTGACATGATTCTGCCATCAGAAGTTGACAATATTCCGTATGGAAACAAGCGTGACTACCATTGAACAGAACTGCTTCATTCCATTCAGTATTTCTACTGTGTAGATTAAACTTCTGGGAACATTTGGGGGGAAATGTTGATCTAAAACAATGCTGTAATTTCCGGTCTTAAGTTTTACTAGTTAGTTTGGCCAAGGTTGGACAGCGAGCCGCTGTACAGTAGTGGTGAGACTCCAGCCTGTCGCCTATGCACGTCCTGAAAAAAAGTTTAGAATTATCAGGGATGAGCTGTGGAATGATTTAGTTAATATGGTTTGTGATACCAGCAATGGTGGTTTGCCGCTCCTGATGGGTACTTAAGCCGCTCCATGTGATAACTGGATGGAAAAGATTTAGGAAATAATACGAATTCAAAAAAGCATATGAAGGCATATGAAGCATATGAAGGCATATGAAGCGAAACGAATAGTCACATCAGGTGAAAAACAAGTTTTGGAAAACATGCATTAAAATAGGCTAAATATTGATCATGCTGAAACCCATGACATACATACAACGCATGCAGTTAAAAGGCAAAATGCACCCCCTCCCTTAACACAGATACGGGTGCCCTGGATCAACTGTTTTTTTTTAAATAATGGTGGTGGCTAATACTAGATGGAAGGGTTTCAGCAAATAATGCGGATGCAAGGAGTACCTGGAGCAGCCTGGCATATGAAGCGAAACATATCGTGGCATTCTTCGTCGTTCCACTTGTCTTTCTCGTATTTAAGTCCGGAGTAAACGACGCAATCTTGGTTGCCCTCAAGGTTGTCCGGTCGTCCCTGTCCCCAGGAGCTGTACGGCCCAAGTACAGAACCGTCCACCCACTCAAACTTTCCCTCTATGCGCTGATCGTGCAGGCCGAACCAGAAGGCACAACTCTTGCACACGGAGTTGTACAGGGAGATGAGGAAGGCGTTGGTCTCAGCGTCTCGGGGCATGGCGAGGGTGCCGCCGTCTGCACGACAGGCCCCCGCCGCATCGCTGAAGGTCTTCCATGTGTTGAAGGCCTTGTAGCAGATTTCACGCCAGATTGTGTAACCTTTGGGGCAAGATACTGTAAAAGTAGGTTTATATTAGCAACATGTCATGGCAGATGGATCATATTGATATCATTATATACATGCGATAAATACCCCCGGGGATGAATTCCATATACGAATATCTAATATGTAGTACCCCCCCCCCANACACACACACTACTACA
>NW_017803257.1:286045-309613 GCF_001625305.1 Branchiostoma belcheri
ATAATGAAACAGTGACCTGCATCGTCTGTGTTTTTTTTTAAATGACATTTTTTAAATAGACCAACATTAAGGGAAAACATGACAGATTCAAATGCAATTTATAATTACGTAAAGTCTTCGCAATCTCGTGAAGACGCTGCTCCAAGGTGGCGGTCCGGCTTCGCTCGTTGTCCAGGTCGCGTTTCAAGTCGTCAACAGTGGTGGACATGCCGTCCTGGTCGCGCTTCAAGGCGTCTTGGTCGCTCTTCAGGGCGTCAACAGTGGTGGACAGTTGACGCATGCCGTCTTGGTCACGTTTCACAGTTGTCGACAGTTGAGATATTTCCTACAAACGTATTAACGTACGTAAGAATATCTAACGGGCACCATGATAGATAAAGCGGACTGGAGGGAGAGGGCCTGGGACCGGGAACCCCCGACCTAATAATGAATACTTAACGTAAGAAATAAACTTCCGAAAACAGCAGCATTTTCTTTTTTCCATACCCACTTAAAGAAAAATATATGAGAATGAGAAGCAGAGAAAAATCTCGGACAAAAGGCTTTGACTTTCTGGTACAAGACTGTTACCTGTTTGTTACTGAACGTCAGAGGGGCGAGTCCCACGGCGACCAGGCTAAGCAGCACGGCGATGCCGGCGGCGAGGAAGCTGCGGCGGGCGCGGAGGAAGCTACAGACACCACGGCGGCCGCTCGCTCCACCCGAATACGCGCTGTCTGGTAGGAAAAACATACTAGTATTTCGCTCGGGCTATTTTTTTTTACATCGACGTTCCGAATGAACATGTAATGAATGAATATTCGAGTTTAATGCCACATCAACACACACGCACATACATACATACACACACACATGTTCATGCACACGCACACACACACACACACACACGCACACGCACACACACACACACACACACACGCACACGCACACACACGTACACACACGCACACGCACACACACACACACACACACACACACATACACGCACACATACACACACACACGCACACACACACACATACACGCACACATACACACGCACACACACACACATACACGCACACATACACACCACGGCACCAAATGTGCACCGTTGCAAGAACGTTCGCGTATCCTGCTGATGAATTTCACATAAGGAACGTATAAAATAAGGAATGGATTTCTTGTTGTCATTTACCCATACATTGAAGTATAATACAAAAGACGGAAAGTGTTCATATACTTTCTCTACAGGAATAGTTTTTTATGCTTGTACAAATATCCACTGTAAAAGACAGGTCAGAAAAGCGTCGGTTACCTGCAGACGTTGCGTAACGTTTCGCCTCCTCGGCGTTTTCGTACGTGTGTGAAGACGTGTCCTGGTCTTCCTGCTGCTTGTCAGAATCGCCGTTGCCGTGGCGGACACGCCCGCGTGAACCACTCTGACGGACGGGACGGGGTTGGGGTGGCGGCCCGCTGGGTTGAGGGCTGTCGGGGCCGGAGAAAGGCGACCGGACTGGCTCTGCCTGCTCGTACATTTCGACTATGCAGACAGCAGGTACGCAGCACAACAACCAACGTCAAGGCGCATGCATATTCACAAGGATGCCACGATTAGTCTGAAGAAGGAAGGATACCTTGCCCGTATTTGGAGTGGTGGCGTGGTATGACGTCTTTCGTATTGCATTTTGTTTTTCTAGAAGAAGCAGACTCATTTTCCTGGAAGAAGAATTAATCCTGCCTGGCAATCTCGTGATTTTACAGACATGTGCGCATGTAGACAAACGTGGCCATATATACATGTACCAGAGATGCCCCCCCCCCAACACACTTCTGTAGTTGTCTACAAAATCTTATTTTTTATCCGGTATATCTGATGCTATTTATGTTTATTTTAGTGTATTTACGTTGAATGTGTTTACCCTTGTTGCAATATGTATGATATATGTGTTAGCTGCCTAGTGCCAGCGCTGTTTTGTCTTGCTGCAATCTGAATAAAGAATATGAGAATAAAAAGAAAGAACTAACACACCAAACATCCTGTTACACTGGCACACAGTTAAAAGAAATACAGATGCGGATTGAACCACAACAGTTCTTTTTTATTATAGAAACCACCAAAAAGTGCAAAATCTTAAGCATTCTTAACAGTGTCAATTACAGGCAGCAGATTTAACAGTGGTGACAAAATGTCATCTTTCATTGTTACAGTCTTGATTGCTAAAGTGGTATTACACTTTTACAATGTTACAATCTTGAGAGAATTTGACACGAGAAACACGACAATTACAAATCTACTGATGTCGTTGATGTACAATTGACATTCTTTTACTTAAAATTCTTTTACATACTGGCGATTAAATCCTATACGTATATGCTTCTTACTAATAACACGTTATATTGGCACCGTAAGCCTTTCCTTCCATGACAGAACCATCATTTCTGACTTGTTCCAGGTGTTTTCGTCCCGAAGTTCACTCAATTCGAGTGTTGCCAATTTTTTTACCAAGTAAACGTGATAGGATTCAGTTATCAGAAGAACAGTGCATACCTTGTCTAAATAAGTACTTATAAGTAATAAAACTGTGCATGTTCTATTGGTACATCGTCCATCTGTGTGACGGATCCAACTTTTCGTAAGACGTTTTGTCTTCCAAACACTTAAAAACACGTGTTGCCAGTTCTTTACCAGATAATCTTCAATGATCCTGCCTTCAGAAGGACATTTTGTACCCGTACAATGTGTCGTTATGAATAACAATAATAATAAAAGTAATGAAAAATATGAATATTGTATTGGCACAGCGTCTACTTCTACCACTAAATCACCATTTCTAAACTTGTTACTTTTAAAATATTCCAGAATCTTACATCTGAATGTTGCCGTTTTTTTCCATTAGATAAACTTGATATCATTCTGCCATTAAAAGCACATTCTGTCTTGTCTAAAAGTAATAAAACTCTGTTCTATTGGCACAGCGTCTACTTCTGTGACAGACCACCATTTCTTGTTGTCTCCCAAATTCAGTTAATTCGAGTGTTGTCAATTTTTACCAAGTGAACTTGATTTTATTCTTCCACCAGAAGGACATTGTGTTTTTCTACATTGTATCGCAATGAGTAACAATAATGATACAAGTAATAAAATCAATGAAATGTGAATGTTCTATTGGCACAGCGTCTACTTCTTTGGCAGTGGTGGAACTCTCTCCCGTCGCCTATGGACGTTCTGAAAAACAAAAGGTTATAATTATCAGGGATGAGCTGTGGAACGATTTAGTAAAGAATTGGTTTGTAACAAGAGCAATGTTGTTCTGCCGCTTATTCTGATGGGTCCTTAAGCTGTGCTGTGTTTATAAATTACTGGCTGGAGGGGTTTCAGGAAATATTGCGGATACAGTAAGTACCTGGAGTAGCCTGGCATATGAAGGGAAAAGTCCTGTGGCATGGATAGTCGCTCCACTTGTCTTTCCGAGATGAGGAGTAAAGGACGCAATCGTATTTGACCCCATCTTTGGTCGGCTCTCCGTCACCCCAGGAGGTGTACGGCCCAAGTGCAGAACCGTCCACCCACTCAAACTTTCCCTCTTCGCGCTGATCGTGCAGGCCGAACCAGAAGACCCGATCGTCGTGCACGGATTTGTACAGGGAGATGAGGAAGGCGTTGGTCCCGGCGTCTCGGGGCATGGCGAGGGTGCCGCCGTCTACACGACAGGCCGCGGCCGCATCGCTGAAGGTCTTGGGTGTGTTGAAGGCCTTGTAGCAGATTTCACGCCACTTGGTGTAACCTTCGGGACAAGATGCTGGAAAAGAAGGTTTATATTAGCAACATGTCATAGATGGGTCATATGAATATCATTAAATACATGCAATAAATCTACCCCCGGGGATGAATTCGATATAATATGTACTACCCCCCCCCCCACTCACACATGTAATGAAATAGTGACCTGCATTTTCTGTTTTTAAGAAAAAATGACGTTTTCAAATAGACCAACATAAAAAGAAAACATAACAGATTAAAACGCAATTTGTAATTACGTAAAGTCTTCTCAATCTCATGAAGACGCTGCTCCAAAGTGGCGATTCGGCTTCGCTCGTTGTCCAGTTCGCGTTTCAAGTCGTCAACAGCGGTGGACATGCCGTCTTGGTCGCGCTTCAATTGCAATATTTCCTACAAAGGTAAATACGTACTTCAGAATACCAAACGTAAGAAGCAAACTTACCAAAAACTGCAGAAAATTATTTCTTGTACCCTCCTTAAAAGCAGAATGAGAATAAGAAAAACAGCTGAACAAAAAACTTTCTGGTACAAGATCGTTACCTGTCTGTTGCTGAACGTCAGAGGGGCGAGTCCCACGGCGACCAGGCTCAGTAGCACGGCGATGCCGGCGGCGAGGAAGCTGCGGCGGGCGTCGAGGAAGCTACAGACACCACGGCGGCCGCTCGCTCCACCCGGATACGCGCCGTCTGGTAGGAAAACATACTAGTATTTCGCTCGGACCATTTTTTTTATATTTACGTTCCGAATGAACATGTTAATTAATGAATGAATATTCGAGTTTAATGCCACATGAACACATGCACAATCGCACATACATACACACACACACACGCACACACGCACACACACACACACACACACACACACGCACACACATACACATACACGCACACATACACACACACACACGCACACACACACACACATACACACACACGCACACATACACACGCACACACACACACACACACACAAATACACGCACATACATACACACCACGGCACCAAATGTGCACCGTTGCAAGAACGTTCGCGTATCCTACTGATGAATTTCACATAAGGAACGTATAAAAGAAGGGATGGATTTCTTGTTGTCATTTACCCATACATTGAATTATATATACAAAAGACGGAAAGTGTTCATATACTTTCTCTACAGGAATAGTTTTTTTCTGCTTGTACAAATATCCACTGTAAAAGACAGGTCAGAAAAGCGCCGGTTACCTGCAGACGTTGCGTAACGTTTTGCCTCCTCGGCGTTTTCGTACGTGTGTGAAGACGTGTCCTGGTCTTCCCGCTGCTTGTCAGAAGCGCCGTTGCCGTGGCGGACACGCCCGCGTGAACCACTCTGCTGGACGGGACTAGGTTGGGGTGGCGGCCCGCTGGGTTGGCGGCTGTCGGGGCCGGAGAAAGGCGACCGGACAGGCTCTGCCTGCTCGTACATTTCGACTGTGCAGACAGCAGGTACGCAGTACAACAACCAACGTCAAGGCGCATGCATATTCACAAGGATGCCACGATTAGTCTGAAGAAGTAAGGATACTTTTGCCCGTATTTGGAGTGGTGGCGTGGTATGACGTCTTTCGTATTGCATTTTGTTTTTCTAGGAGAAGCAGACTCATTTTCGTGGAAAAACACTTACTAATCCTGCCTGGCAATCTCGTGATTTTACAGACATGTGCGCATGTACACAAACGTGATCATATATACATGTAGCAGAGATCCCCCTCCCACACTTCTGTAGTTGTCTACAAAATCTTATTTTTCATCCGGTATATCTGATACTATTTATGTTTATTTTAGTGTATTTACGTTGAATGTGTTTACCCTTGATGCAATATGTATGATATATGTGTTAGCTGCCTAGTGCCAGTGCTGTTTTGTCTTGCTGCAATCTGAATAAAGAAAATGAGAATAAAAAGAAATAACTAACACACCAAACATCCTGTTACACTGGCACACAGTTAAAAAAATACAGATGCGCATTGAACCACAACAGTTCTTTTTTATTATAGAAACCACCAAAAAGTGCAAAATCTTAAGCATTCTTAACAGTGTCAATTACAGGCAGCAGATTTAACAGTGGTATTAAACTGTTACATTCTTACAGTCTTGATTGCTAAAGTAGTGGTATTACACTTTTACAATGTTACAATCTTGATTGTTACAGTGGTATTAAAGTGTTACATTGTTACAGCCCTGGTCGTTACAGTGGTGTTAAACTGTTACATGGTTACAGCCTTGATTGTTACAGTGGTGTTAAACTGTTACATGGTTACAGCCATGTTTAAATGTCACAGGTTCTTCAATTGCTCCGTCACACATCCATATAACACAACAATTACAAATCTACTGATGTCGTTGATGTACAATTGAAATTCTTTTACTTGAAATTCTTTTACATACTGGCGATTAAATCCTATACGTATATGCTTCTTACTAATAACACGTTATATTGGCACCGTAAGCCTTTCCTTCCATGACAGAACCATCATTTCTGACTTGTTCCAGGTGTTTTCTTCTCAAAAATTCACTCAATTCAAGTGTTGCCAATTATTTTCCCAAGTAAACGTGGTATGACTCAGTCATCAGAATAACATTGCATACTTTGTCTAAATAATTAATAATAGGTAATAAAACTGTGCATGTTCTATTGGTACGTCGTCTACAGTGACGGATCCAAGTTTTCCAAAGATTTTTTTTGTCTTCCAAACATTTCAAAACACGTGTTGCCAGTTCTTTACCAAATAATCTTCAATGATCCTGCCTTCAGAAGGACATTTTGTTTATCTGTCCAATGTGTCGTTATGAATAACAATATTAATACGAGTAATGAAAAATATGAATATTGTATTGGCACAGCGTCTACTTCTTCCACTAAATCACCATTTCTAAACTTGTTACTTTTAAAATATTCCAGAAAAGTTACATCTGAATGTTGCCCTCATTTTCATTAAGTAAACTTGATATGATTCTGGCATCAGAAGGACATTCTGTGCCTTGACTAAATAAGTAAAAAGTAATACATGTAATAAGTAATAAAATTATGAATGTTATATTGGTACACCGTGTACTTCTGTGACAGAACCGCTATTTCTTAAGACTTGCTCAAGTTGTTGTCTCCCAAATTCACTCAATTCGAGTGTTGCCAATGTTTCACAAAGTATATTTTCTATTATTCTACCACCAGAAGGACATTGTACGCCTGTACATTGTATAGTAATAAGTAACAATAATAACAAAAGTAAAAACCAATAAAATATAAACCTTCTATTGGCACAGCGTCTACTTCTACCACAGAATCACCATTCCTAAACCTGCTACCTTTCAAATATTCAGGAAAACTTACATCTGGATGTTTCACTCCTTTTTATCAAGTAAACTTGACATGATTCTGCCATCAGAAGTTGACAATATTCCGTATGGAAACAAGCGTGACTACCATTGTACAGTACTGCCTCATTCAATCTAGTATTTCTACTGTGTAGATTCAAGTTGTGGGATCATTTGAAGAAAATATTGATCTAAAGCAATGCTATAATTGCCGGTGTTACGTTTTACTAGTAAGTTTGACTGCGTCTACTTCTGCCACAGAATTACCATTCCTTAAAGTATCCTCCATATTCAAGAAAACTTACATCTGAATGTTTCATTTTCATCTTGATATGATTCTCCCTTTAGAAGGACATTGTGTGCCTTGCCTAATTCAATACGCATGTTTCGTATGGAAACAAGCGTGACTTCCATTGAACAGAACTGCTTCATTCCATTCAGTATTTCTACTGTGTAGATTAAACTTCTGGGAACATTTGGGGGGAAGTGTTGATCTAAAACAATACTGTAATTTTCGGTCTTAAGTTTTACTAGTTAGTTTGCTGCGGATGGTCAGAAAGCCGCTGCACCGTAGTAGTGAGACTCCAGACAGTCGCCTATGCACGTCCTGAAAAAAAGTTTAGAATTATCAGGGATGAGCTGTGGAATGATTTAGTTAATATGGTTTGTGATACCAGCAATGGTGGCTTGCCGCTCCTGATGGGTACTTAAGCCTCTCCATGTGATAACTGGATGGAAAAGGTTGAGGAAATAATACGAATTCAAAAAAGCAGCCTGGTATATGAAGCGAAACGAATAGTCACATCAGGTGAAAAACAAGTTATAAAAATTATGCATTAAAAACAGGCAAATATTGATCATGTTAAAACCCATGACATACATATGGAGTTAAAAGGCGAAATGCACCCCCTCCCTTAACACAGATACGGGTGCCCTGAATAAACTTTTTTTTAACTAGATGGAAGGGTTTCAGCAAATAATTCGGATGCAAGGAGTACCTGGAGCAGCCTGGCATATGAAGCGAAACATATCGTGGCATTGTTCGTCGTTCCACTTGTCTTTCTCGAATTTCAATATGGAGTAAACGACGCAATCTTGGTTGCCCTCAAGGTTGTCCGGCCGTCCCTGTCCCCAGGAGCTGTACGGCCCGAGTGCAGACCCGTCCACCCACTCAAACCGCCCCTCTATGCGCTGATCGTGCAGGCCGATCCAGAATGTCCTGTCGTCGCGCACGGACTTGTACAGGGAGATGAGGAAGGCGTTGGTGTCCGCGTCTCGGGGCATGGCGAGGGTGCCACCGTCTGCACGACAGGCCGCGGCCGCATCGCTGAAGGTCTTCCATGTGTCGAAGGCCTTGTAGCAGATTCCACGCCAGATTGTGTAACCTTCGGGACAAGATACTGTAAAAGTAGGTTTATATTAGCAACATGTCATGGCAGATGGATCATATTGATATCATTATATACATGCGATAAATACCCCCGGGTATGAATTCCATATACGAATATCTAATATGTACTACCCCCCCCCCAAAACACACACACACTCGCTCACACGTAATGAAACAGTGACCTGCATCGTCTGTGTTTTTTTTTTTACATGACATTTTTTAAATAGACCAACATTAAGGGAAAACATGACAGATTCAAATGCAATTCATAATTACGTAAAGTCTTCTCAATCTCGTGAAGACGCTGCTCCAAGGCGGCGGTTCGGCTTCGCTCGTTGTCCAAGTTGCGCTTCAAGGCGTCAACAGTGGTGGTAATGTTGTCTTGGTCGCGTTTCAAGTCGTCAACAGCGGTGGACATGCCGTCTTGGTCGCGCTTCAAGGCGTCTTGGTCGCTCTTCAGGGCGTCAACGGTGGTGGACAGTTGACGCATGTTGTCTTGGTCACGTTTCACAGTTGTCGACAGTTGAGATATTTCCTACAAACGTATTAACGTACGTAAGAATATCTAACGGGCACCATGATAGATAAAGCGGACTGGAGGGCCTGGGACCGGGAACCCCCGATCTAATAATGAATACTTAACGTAAGAAATAAACTTACGAAAACAGCAGCAATTTCTTTTTTCATACCCACTTAAAGAAAAATATAAGAGAGAATGAGAAGCAGAGAAAAATCTCGGACAAAAGGCTTTGACTTTCTGATACAAGACTGTTACCTGTTTGTTACTAAACGTCAAAGGGGCGAGTCCCACGGCGCACAGGCTAAGCAGCACGGCGATGCCGGCGGCGAGGAAGCTGCGGCGGGCGCGGAGGAAGCTACAGACACCACGGCGGCCGCTCGCTCCACCCGAATACGCGCCGTCTGGTAGAAAAAACATGCTAGTATTTCGCTCGGGCTATTTTTTTTTACATCGACGTTCCGAATGAACATGTCATTAATGAATATTCGAATTTAATGTCACATCAACACACACGCACATACATACACACACACATGCTCATGCACACACACACACACACACACACACACGCACGCACGCACACACACACACACACGCACACACACACACACATACATACACGCACGCAGGCACACACACACATACACGCACGTACACACGCACGCACACACACGCACACACGCACACACGCACACACACACACACATACACACCACGGCACCAAATGTGCACCGTTGCAAGAACGTTCGAGTATCCTGCTGATGAATTTTACATAAGAAACGTACAATAAGGAATGGATTTCTTGTTGTCATTTACCCATACATTGAAATATAATACAAAAGACGGAAAGTGTTCATATACTTTCTCTACAGGAAAAGTTTTTTCTGCTTGTACAAATATCCACTGTAAAAGACAGGTCAGAAAAGCGTCGGTTACCTGCAGACGTTGCGTAACGTTTCACCTCCTCGTCGTTTTCGTACGTGTGTGAAGACGTGTCCTGGTCTTCCCGCTGCTTGTCAGAATCGCCGTTGCCATGGCGGACACGCCCGCGTGAACCACTCTGCTGGACGGGACTGGGTTGGGGTGGCGGCCCGCTGGGTTGGGGGCTGTCGGGGCCGGAGAAAGGCGACCGGACAGGCTCTGCCTGCTCGTGCATTTCGACTGTGCAGACAGCAGGTACGCAGCACAACAACCAACGTCAAGGAACATGCATATACACAAGAATGCCACGATTAGTCTGAAGAAGGAAGGATACTTTTGCCCGTATTTGGAGTGGTGGCGTGGTATGACGTCTTTCGTATTGCATTTTGTTTTTCTAGAAGAAGCAGATTCATTTTCGTGGAAGAAGAATTAATCCTGCCTGGCAATCTCGTGATTTTACAGACATGTGCGCACGTAAACCAACGTTGCTATATATACATGTAGCAGAGATCCCCCTCCCACACTTCTTTAGTTGTCTACAAAATCTTATTTTTTATCCAGTATATCTGATGCTATTTATCCTTATTTTAGTGTATTTACGTTGAATGTGTTTACCCTTGTTATAGTAAGAATGATATATGTGTTAGCTGCCTAGTGCCAGCGCTGTATTGTCTTGCTGCAATCTGAATAAAGAAAATGAGAAGAAAAAGAAAGAACTAACACACCAAACATCCTGTTACACTGGCACACAGTTAAAAAAATACAGACGCGCATAGAACCACAACAGTTCTTTTTTATTATAGAAACCACCAAAAAGTGCAAAATCTTAAGCATTCTTAACAGGCAGCAGATTTAACAGTGGTATTAAACTGTTGCATTGTTACAGTCTTGATTGTTAAAGTGGTATTACACTTTTACAATGTTACAATCTTGATTGTTACAGTGGTATTAAAGTGTTACATTGTTACAGCCCTGTTCGTTACAGTGGTGTTAAACTGTTACATGGTTACAGCCATGTTTAAATGTCACAGGTTCTTCAATTGCTCCGTCAAACATCCATATAACACGACAATTACAAATCTACTGATGTCGTTGATGTACAATTGACATTCTTTTACATACTGGCGATTAAATCCTATACGTATATGCTTCTTACTAATAACACGTTATATTGGCACCGTAAGCCTTTCCTTCCATGACAGAACCATCATTTCTGACTTGTTCCAGGTGTTTTCGTCCCAAAGTTCACTCAATTCGAGTGTTGCAAATATTTTTCCCAAGTAAACGTGATAGGATTAAGTCATCAGAAGAACATTCGGTACCTTGTTTACAATAATTACTAATAAGTAATAAAACTGTGCATGTTATTTTGGTACGTCGTCTACCTCTGTGACGGATCCAACTTTTCGTAAGACTTTTTGTCTTTCAAACATTTAAAAACACGTGTTGCCAGTTCTTTACCAGATAATCTTCAATGATCCTGCCTTCAGAAGGACATTTTGTATCTGTACAATGTGTCGTTATGAATAACAATATTGATACGAGTAATGAAAAATATGAATATTGTATTGGCACAGCGTCTAATTCTACCACTAAATCACCATTTCTAAACTTGTTACTTTTAAAATATTCCAGAAAAGTTACATCTGAATGTTGCCCTCATTTTCATTAAGTAAACTTGATATGATTCTGCCACCAGAAGGACATTGTATGCCTGTACATTGTATCGTAATAAGTAAGAATACAAACAAAAGTAATAAAAGCAATAGAATATAAACCTTCTATTGGCACAGCGTCTACTTCTACCACAGAATCACTCTTTCTAAGCCTGCTACCTTCCAAATATTCAGGAAAATTTACATCTGAATGTTTCACTAATTTTTATCAAGTAAACTTGATATGATTTTACCTTCAGAAGGACATTGTGTGTCCTGACTAATTAAGTTGACAAATGTTACTTATGGAAACAAGCGTGACTACCATTAAACAGAACTGCTTCATTCTATTCAGTATTTCTACTTTGCAGATTCAACTTTTGGAAAGAAATGTTGATCTAAAACAATGCTGTAATTTCCGGTCTTAAGTTTGTACTAGTTAGTTTGACCAAGGTTGGTCAGAGTGTGGCTGTACAGCAGTGGTGAGACTCCCGCCTGTCGTCTATGGACATCCTGAGAAAAAAAATATCAGGGGTGAGATGTAGAATAGCTAATATAAGACATGGTTTGTGACAGGAGCAATGATGGTCCGCTGTATTAGTCTGATATGTGATCACTGGATGAAAGGGTTTCAGGAAGTACTGGAGCAGCCTGGCAAATGAAGCAAAATGACTAGCCAGATCATGTCAAGATGCTTGAAACAAGTATTGTATCAAAAACAGGCCAAATATGGATCATGTTGAAAGCATGACATACATGCAACATAATATGCAGAAATCCATGACATACATGCAACATAATATGCAGAAATCCATGACATACATGCAACATATTCAATTAAAATGCGAAATGCACCCCCTCCCTTAACCCAGATACGGGTGCCCTGAATCAACTGCTTTTTTTAACTAAAGGTGGTGGCTAATACTAGATGGAAGGGTTTCAGCAAATAATGCGGATGCAAGGAGTACCTGGACAAGCCTGGCATATGAAGTGATACTTGGTGTTGCAGCGTTCGTCCTTCCACGTCGCGTCTTCCCAGGGTGGGAATGGGTCTGAAGCGACGCAATTTTTGCTGTCCGCGAAGTCGCCAAAATAGTTGCTCGGGTTTCCCGGACGCCAGGAGTCGTACTTCCCAATTGCAGACCCGTCCACCCACTCAAACCTTCCCTCTACGCTCTGATCGTGCAGGCCGATCCAGAAGCCTCGGTCGTCGCTCACGGAGTTGTACAAGGAGATGAGGAAGGCGTTGGTCTCAGCGTCTCGGGGCATGGCGAGGGTGCCGAAGTCATCGCGACAGGCCCCCGCCGCATCGCTGAAGGTTTCGAGTGTGTCGAAGGCCTTGTAGCAGGCTCTACGCCACTTGGTGTAACCTTCAGGACAAGATACTGGAAAAGAAGGTTTATATTAGCAACAGGTCATAGAGGCATGGGCCATGTTAATAATCATCATGATATATACAACCCGGGGCTGTATTCAATATACAAATATTTATTATGACACAGTATTAAAATCCTGTTTTTAGATAAATTCCGTTTTCAAATAGACTAACACAAAGGAAAAATATAACACGTCGATGAAGGTTAGACATCCAGGTAATACAATACGCCAAAAAGCAGTTACTCAAGCAACTGTATATGATTTTGAAAACGTCAGACGTTTCAGCTAGTATCCGCTAGCTTTCGTCAGTGACTGAGAGACCAGAGGGGAAATGCAGGTTTATAAGCACAACCTATTGATTGATATGCAAATAAAGAGAAGACAAATTTTTGGAAGTCGAAAATGGAACAAAAGTCAGCCAAGTCAAGACAAGATAATGCAAAAAAATATAACAGCTGAAAACGTAATTTATAATTACGTAGAGTCTTATTAAGCTCGAGAAGGCCCTGCTCCAAGGTGGCGGTTCGGTTTCGCTCGTTGTCCAGGTCGCGTTTCAAGGCGCCTTGGTCACGTTTCAATGCATTTTTGTCGCGCTTCAAGGCGTCAACAGTGGCGGAAAGTTGCCGTACGTCGTCCTGGATGCGTTTCAAGGTGTCTTCGTCACCTTTCAAGGCGTCAAAAGCCGTCGACAACTGCGATATTTCCTACAAACGCATATACGTACGTCAGAATACCGAACGGCAACTGCACTTACAGTACCAGCAGCCCGTACAAAAAGACTGAAAAACTCTTTCTTACACACGGCAATATGCCTGTACAACGAGTCTTTGCAGTAACTCTCAGGACTCTCTGGACTTTACTTTAGTGCCCACGTGTGGCTTTGTAATGTGTTTGTGTATACGTATTGTAATGTTAATTTTGTACTTACTACACGATTGTAAAAAAACAGTGTTATTCAGCTTGTTTGTGCAGTAGCTGCAAGGCTGATTTTTAAGAATAAAACTTGAAAATTGAACTTGAAACTTGAACGTAAGAAGCAAACGTAGAAGCAAAACTTCAGAAAATTATTTCTTGTACCCTCCTTTAAAAGCAGAATGAGAATCAGATAAACATCTAAAGAAGATTCTGTGTGGTACACGACTGTTACCTGTTTGTTGCTGAACGTCAGAGGGGCGAGTCCCACGGCGCACAGGCTCAGTAGCACGGCGATGCCGGCGGCCACACAGCTGCGGCGGGCGCGGAGGAAGCTACAGACACCACGGCGGCCGCTCGCTCCACCCGGATACGCGCCGACTGGTAGGAAAAACATACTTCGCTCAGGTTATGGTTTACGTCGATATTCACACATAGTGATGCTCAGTTTAAACAAATGAACACGTGTCAATGAAGAACCAGTATGAAAAAATAGCATTAATTGATTGTGCAAATTAGACCTCATTTGCATAATTAACGCCTGTTAATGTTCCACCTGTCATACATTACATATGCTATATGTATTAAATTTCATAATGAAAAGCAATGAAATTAGATTATCTTCTTACTACTTGTGAAAAAAAGGTTTACCTGGTATGGTAGCGTACGTGGCGTCGGGTGTGTTTTCAGTGTCGTTCGCACGTGCCTGGTTATCAGTCTGGGGCTGGTCCATGGGCGGGTCGGCTGGGAAAATAAAACAACAAAGATGTGATATAGTCATTTGCGAAAAATATTGGGCCTTACTGCCCCAATATTAAAAATTTAACATTATTATATATGATACAAAATTAACAACATAGATGTTATAAACGATTTACCTGAACAGCCAAGCAGAAAAAAGTTCTTAAGAAATAAATAAAGGGAACTACATGTACTTGTGTATTTTATTCATATCTAAATTGTTGATATTTTTTTAATCGAAACTGCCCGGCCGGGCCCCGGTTTGGAAATGTGACCTCAAGTTTAGAAGGTAAGGAACTAGTTCCTCGGACCTGCATGTTTACAGTCGTTTCTTTCGTGCTTACAAATAATGTTTTTGTTACATTACGAAACAGTGCAGGTATCTTGACAAATTATTCTATAGAGTTCTAAAAGTTCTAACTATCTAAAATAAACAAATCAAAAAGGAATGCAAAAAATGATGCAGGAAAAGACGAAAACGTTTTACCTGGTATGGTGGTGGCGAACGTGACGTCGGGTGTGTTTTCATCGTCGTTCTCAGGTGCCTGGTAATCAGTCTGGGGATGGTCCATGGCTGGGTCGGCTGAAGAAAAAAACAAAGATATTATATAGTCATCTGTGAGAAATTTTGAGCCTCTAACATACAAATGGACAACATAGGGGCTATAAACGATTTATTAGACAACAAAGTACAAAAAACTTTTTGAAAATCATAATGGGAACTACATGTTCTTATCGTTGATACAAATTGTTGATTTTTAATCAAAACTGCACGACCGGGCCCCGGTTTGGAAATGTGACCTCAGGTTTAGAAGGTGAGGAACTAGTTCCTCGGACCTGCATGTTTACAGTCGTTTCTTTCGTGTTTACAAATAATGTTTTTGTTACATTACAGAACAGTGCAGGTATCTTGACAAATTCTTCTATGGATTTCTCAACAAAATCCTACTTCAGATGTACGCTAATAGTAGCACAGACCAATCACGGTAACTACCTAAAAGAAACAAATCATAAAGGAATGAAATAAAATTATGCAAGAAAAGACAAAACAATTAAAAAACGTTTTACCTGGTATGGTGGTGGCGTACGAGACGTCGGGTGTGTTTTCAGCGTCGTTCTCAGGTGCCTGGTAATCAGTCTGGGGCTGGTCCTTAGGTGGGTCGGCTGGGCGAAAAAGCAAAGATGTTATATACTATTAGTCATCTGTGAGAAATTTTGAGCCTTTAACATGCAATGGACAAAATTAGGGCTATACACGATTTACCTGAACTAGAGGCGTACATAGGGTTGAGCATTTTCGCAGTGGCGTTCGCAAGTGACCGCCAACATGACTGGGGTAGCCGCATACGTGTGGCGCCTGAAGTAGAAGAAAAACAAAACAACTGAAATTTGACGTATGACCGGCTACTACGGTCACGTGTCACTGACGTCACGTTCCAAGAGTAGACGGGTCCATTCCGGAACAAGGTTGATGGAGTGAACCGAAAATTTGGGGTAAGTTCTAATTCTGTAATCTAAGTGTTGGAAGTTAAAGCTTAGTCCTTATTTTATAACTGAAATTTGATTTTGATTTTATTGAAGTGATTCATTATTACACACGCGGAGCAGAGGCAGCTGTTGCTGGTGTTGTGTCCGGCACATAGAAACGAATACTGGACAGACAATACTCATTTTTACTTGAGTCTAATGGGGAAAGTCCCTTTCCAAAGGGCACAAGATCGGTGGCATGGCAGGACTCGAGCCCGGGACCTCTTGATTCCGAGTCGCGCAAGCTGCCATTGCGCCACACGACCCGCCCACAACTGACATTTGAATTCAATCAATCCGTGGAAAATATTAGGCGTTGAACGCAAGGTAGAAGATACAAAAATTAAAAAGACTGTAATTGGTCTACCTGCATGGGATGCGTAGATTGGGTTTGGTATTTTGGCAGCGGCGTCCGCACGTGATCGCAGTGACTGAGGCTGCAGCGTGGGTGTGGTGCCTGAGACAAGTGAAGAAAATTTAAGTAGTCATCTGCCGAAAAATAACACCGGTAAAAGAAAAAGGAACTCAGAAACTCTACAAAACGGACTCTCCCTTACCGTCCCTCTTAAGACTGTTGAACGAAATGAAATGATACTGCTCTTAACTCTGTAAATGCCTCTCTTGTGCAATTTGTATATGAAATAGTTTAAGGTAATTTTGAAATGTACAGTACTAATGTGAATGACCAAAATTTGAATTTTACTATGCTAAATGTATGTAATATCGTGTAAATATTTTTAATGTGTAACTCTATTACCACATCTTGACTCCAAGATTGTGCAGTCGTTAATGTTTTTAAAACAGGATGTACATCTCTGAACGTAATTCAGCTTCATGCTGCAATGTTCTTGATTTCAGCAATAAGCTATATTTGATTGATTGATTGATTGATTGATTGATTGATTGATTGATTGATTGATTGAAAATGATAACCTCTGTAGACGATTTACCTGCATTAGAGGCGTACATAGGGTTGGGTATTTTTGCAGCGGCGTCCGCACGTGATCGCCAATAAGGCTCAGGCTGCCGCATGGGTATGGCACCTGAGAGAAATGTATACTAGAAAGGTAACATTTGCAAGCAAATGCAATATGTTTACCTCAGGATGGTCTTGCCTACGATTTAACGTTATACATTTATTAGGAAAGGAAAGGTAGAAGGATAGTTTGCTTATATTACTGACTTTTATATGCTGTTTATAGAGTAACATCAACGTTATAACTGGGGAATTTGAATGTTTTTGCCGTTGTAAGGCCAAGTCTACCCGTCTGCCACTCAAAGATCATTACCATAGACTAGTCTTGTAGTGCCATGTATAGGAGATACTAGGATATATAAAGTTACATACCACAGTACCAATGATTCACTCAGCACACACTCTTATCATGTTTGCAATTAGGCCACAGCACGTAACTTTAATCAATGACATCCTCTGCAGACTGCAAGTAAACTTCGAGTCTTTTTGACAGCTATAGTTACAAAGGACTTTGCTGCGCTCATCTCACTACCTTATTACATTTTTGTAAATAGGAAACAGGACGTAGGCTGAAATAATAATGATGATAAGTTTATTATTATTACAAATACATGACAGAAGGCTAATTGTAAATACGTATATCATACGAAATGATATACAATGATATGAAGAACTAATTCCTACAGTACACTTTAGTCTTTATACTACAGTATATAAGATATATATCAAGCCAGTTTTGTTGGGTTTTACTTGTTCTTTTGATCGCCGAGCCAGTGAATATACCCACTTCTATAATAATTGTTCTTTGAAATTTTATATGAAAATCATTGCAATGATAATGAAAATCTACAGTTGTGTAAAATATTGGAACTACACACTCTATAAAACCATACATACATACTTAAAAGCTATACATGACTTAACTGTTACATATATTATGCAAATTTAACATACATAATGAATATTTACTGGCCAAAATGGAGATATAATGTGTTTCTAGAAATGGTTAGTGATGTGTTGTATCCTTCTGTGGATGGCTGGGTTCAGCTCTGTTAGGTTCCTCCCCAGTTTCTCATGGACCAAGTTCTGCTTCCTTTCCTAGCAGAGGTCCAATCTTAAGAGTCTTATGAGGATACAAACAGGAGAGTAAGCATTTCAAATGTGATCAGAAACTGATATTATCCTTATTATGTTTAGAGAGATAACTTCAGAATCACGGGATATGCATCATCGGGATACGGAATTTTCGGGGATAGGCGTCCCGAAAAATCCCGCGAGATATCCGCGTGTGGTGCGAGATCTCCAAGTCTACCGCGGGTCCTGTCACCGATGGCGGCGTGCCAAATGTTTATTTTTACGTCCTGTCGGGCGATCTGGGCAGGGCCAATGGAGCACCCTGACGTCAGTCAACTTTGCCAAAATTTTTATTCACCGATAGCACAGGAGTGTATATTGTGTATGACGCGTTCCTCACGCGGTAATAGGTGAACTGCTACATTTTTACAAAGCTATTGTGCAGCGAAAAACTCACGAAAACTGTAAGAAAATAGCAGGAATGAATTTTTAATAACCCCTTCGTCTCCGGTGAGTTTCGGCAAGTTTATAAACCTTCAAATAAAATGGGGCGTACCGGCTGTAGTAGTAGTTGTATTTCATTGTGACATCTTGTACTAAACTGGCTTGTTGAGGTCTACTCATCTTCTCATAAGCAGACTGCGTCAAGTAGTCTCTGTATTACGAAAATTAGGAACGTTTGCACATCAAAATCCCGCGGCAAGCGTCTCACCCCTCCCATGCAAACACGTACACATAAAATAAATAAACCCTTGCATCAACAATCAACGATCCGACCACGTCCATTGACGTACGTATTACCCTGAAAGCAAGTACTTCCACGCGGCTGGCAAAAAATCTTCCGGTGGAAAAAGCATTCTCGTTCTCGATGTCACTTGTGAAAACGTTGTTTTGGAATGAAAAATACAATGCCGCTTACAGGACTGAGGCGGAAAATCGCTACAATCGCCAGGGCGGCCGGAGTCTCTGGGGCGGAGCATCGAGCCTTTGAGTTTGAAATCTTGCCGCCCAGCCAGTGGGCGGGTCCCCGTCTGTGTGCTGTGATTGGGCGCCGCGCGGTGATAGCTATGCTGCGTGCCGTTTCTGTGGCAACGTGGCCCAGTCACAGAAATGTATCAATTCTTGTTCGTCGCTGATCGCAAACACAGCCAAGAGGCGTAAAGAACTTTTTAATTATGCTTCGCCCCCCCCCCCCTCTTTTGTATAATGTTTAATCTCCCTTCCGCAGCTCCGTGCGTCGACCTCCCCTATCTAGGAGAAAAATGAACTTCTGGCGACATGGCACGTGGATGTGTTAGATTTTATATCTGAGATAGCGCGGGTCGGGTGACATCAAAAGCAGTACTTAGGGCCGTCCACATCGTAAGGTCAGACAGAAATTCTCGTACCAAGACGGTTGTATTATTTTGTTATCGTTCTAAACATTATTAAGCCACTAAAATTTTCGATATTAAAAAAAAACATTTGATTAAAAACACTATTCGTTTGTGCTACTGTTATCATCATGCATAATTTGGAAACAAACATGCGCTGCACCGTCTGTCTGTAAAAATCTTAGTCAACATGGTTCCCGAAAAATCCCGGGATATCCCGATGAATCCCGATTTGATGCTTATCCCGTGTACTGTACTGTGTTATCCCGAAAAAGATTGAAACTGTCTGACAAAACGACAAAATGTAATGTCACATCCATGTTTATATAAACGTAAACAAACGCCCCCTCCCCGGCCCCGCACCCACATTACAAAGTCGACAATAGTTACAGATGAACACAATTCTGTTTACTTTATTTTCAAAACGGCAGCAAGCCTAAATCTCTATACATACGAGATTCTATCAAGTCAGGAGCTAGTGTACATTATGAGTGTTTTTTTTTTATTTGAGCCGGCGGTGACATGCAAAAAATTACACAAAGTCGCCGGCGTTCTGTGGAAATCTGCAGTCCTAATTGTGGATATTGAACCCCAAATCCCAATGCAATATTCTCTACTCGAGACTGGTATTCATATGACCGTATTTTACGAAGAAAAATGAAAACTGACCGCTGACATTGATCCACCGATCTCTTCTCGTGTCATACAAGGGCGGATGCCCATATTTGGAAATCTCGGGTGTTCCGTGCGTAGCGCTAGGGTCATTGACCGCGGTTATCGAACACGCTGTTCCATTGTTCCATGGTTGTTCGAATGTTCCAAACGCGTTCTTTTTGTTCGATTTTTGGCTTAAAATGCAACTTTTTTCACCCATTTTTTGCCAATAAAATCATTTTCTGACATCTATGTTGGCCAAAATGACCAAGGTTCAATGTCTAACGTACCAACCTACCAGCATGCTGAATTTCATTTTCCTCCAAGCTGTAATTACGAAAATATCTACGATTTTTAGGTGTTTGGAGAAGAGGAAGAGGAAGAGGAGGAGGAAATGAGCAAATATAATATGTTTTCCTTCGGTAAACATAATAAAGTCATGCAGGAAGATATATATAGGGTGTTCGTCTACGCCAAAAGTAATCGTCCAAAAGTTGCCTTCGGGGGGGGGGGTCCCTACGTTACTGACTGGTAGGCAGAGATGCTGTGCTCGTACAGCGGGCAGGAAAAGGCACTTTACACGACTTTGCTCACTTAACTCAGGTGGAAATCAGTACCTAGCTTCGGTTAGGGACGTCCCTCGGATAGGACGTTAATGGAGGTCCCGTGTTTGGGAGAGCCACACCCCATGCACGTTAAAGAACCTACCGCACTTATCGAAAAGAGTAGGGGATCTTCCCGATGTGAGTGGTTCAAAACCTTACAGTCCGGTCTTACGCAGCTTGTATGTACAAAACTGGTGTGTTACGCCTAAAGGCGGTTTACCGGTTAAGCGAAACAAACAAACCTTTGACGAAGCACCAAACGCCCACCGGTGCGAGATCGTTGGCGAACCCTCTTCATGAATTTTACAAGCGTACCGTTAAGACTGCAGATTTTTTGACAAGCCGTGGGGGCGACAAACTCAAGTTACACTACGAAATATTCATGTAGCCACCAGACAATACGTTATACAAGCAAGCAAAGCGTGGGTTTCATACAATCAGTCTTTAAAGTACGAACAATCTATAACCTAGTGAAACACATACATAAACACCGACAGGATCGAGCAAGACACTACAAGAAACGATTTGATTCCAACAAAAAAGTCTAGATCTGCAAATGCAGCAGTATTTGATATTGTACATTGTTGACAGAAAAGATTAACCTCTTAAAAGTAAATGTACCAGAATACCATCTGAAAGATCATCCAAGTCAGTAATAAAGCCAATCGGTATTTTCAAGTTGCCAAAAAGGGTATTTCGTTGTTGAGTGTAGTTAGGGCAGTGTAACAAAAAGTGACTAATGTTTTCACATGGGTGACCACAGGAACAAGCTGGACTTGAAACTAAATTACGAGAGAATAAGCTTTGATTTAGACTGTGCGTGCCGAGGCGAAAACGTGTACAGGACAGCACAGGAGTACCGGGACCGGAACTAAGGTAAGTAGTTGGGGAGGGGCGTACAGTTTTAAACAATTTTTTTCCAAACAAAGGAAGGCTCAACGAGCGATCTGCTAGGGTCAGATTTCTTGTTGCCATCAAATTTAACCATACAGCAAAGTATGCAATAGTCAGTGATCATATTCCTTTTCTACGGGAAATTATTTTCTTATTGCACAAATATCTACTGTAAAAGGCTGGTTCCTTACCTGCAGACGTTGCGTGACGTTTCACGCCATCGACGTCTTCGTATGTGTGTGAAGACGTGTCCTGGTCTTCCCGCTGCTGGTCAGAAGCGCCGTTGCCGTGGCGGACACGCCCGCGTGAACCACTCTGCTGGACGGGACGGGGTTGGGGCGGCGGCTCGCTGCTTTGGGGGCTGTCGGGGCCGGAGACAGGCGGCCGGACAGCCTTTCCTTGCCCGTTCATTTCGATCGAAATGTGCAAGCTGTATTGTTGCGCAGTGTGTGACTTTAAATCTGTGTCTGAAGAAGTAAGGCTACACTTGCTCTTATTTGGAAGAATCACATGGCATGATGCAATGGCATGGCATTTTGCTTTTCTGCAAGAGCCAGACATATTTGCGTGGGAGAAGAGGTAATCTGTGCTGGTAAGCAGCAAATCAAACGCATCTATTCACACGTGTAAAAACCTGTGTTTGTTCACATTTGTACAAACGTGTGCGAATTGTACAAACATGTGCGAATGCTTTAACTCTGCCGTATACACATTCAGTAGAGACGCCCAAGACCCCCCTCCCACTTCTTTGGTTGTCGACAATTTAATAGCTATATTGCATTCGATATATCTGAATCTAGTTATCGGTATTTGATTGTATTTAAGTTGTTTACCCTAATGTGGTAGCTGTATAATGCAAATATTTGTATTGTCTTGCAATCTCAATAAAGATTAAGAGAATGAAGATTAAAATTAAGAAAGAATAAAGACAAAATACTAGAAACTTGCTAGATGGGGTGAATACGTGACCATTTTATATTCATAATTTCTAAATATCTTAAAGATCAGACCTGCTAGCACCATACGTACAAAATTATATGATAACTAGCAAGGCCGACATTTGCTCGGGAGAAAATGCAGCAAATGGCTTCACCACGTCCCCCGTACCAAAAATGGACCTATCCCCCACCTGCACGAAATGGATTGTTCCTAAATTACCCCTGTCCAAAATGTAAAGTGTTCCAATAGTCTATACCTTCATGCAGCAAAAGGATCTTTTAACGCCTTCCGCTGTCTTAGAACTGTCAGTTTGGAGATTTGGGTTTTCAAGCTACAATCGCTATTTTTACCTAAAATAAGGTAAAAAAAAGAGTAATTTAAAAGGTTGGTACCGGCCCTTCCTATGCCGAAGTTCAGGTCATTCAGATTTATTAGCAGGGCACAGGAGCCAAATATGTACATTTTTTTTTCGAAAATAGTAAGAAAAAATCCCCTTATTTTTTTACACAATTTGTGATGTATGTCAGAAGCTCGGTAGCGATCTGTAGAGATGTGTCCAAAGTATCCCCATACCAATTTTCAGGTCCCAAAATGTATATGTTTTGCCTGAAAAGGAGCTGGCCTGTGTAGGCCCTGGAGCCGAGGAGCTGGCCTGTGTAGGCCCTGGAATCGAGGGTCAGGGGTGTAGGCCCTGGAGCCGAGGAGCTGGCCTGTGTAGGCCCTGGAGCCGAGAAGCTGGCCTGTGTAGGCCCTGGAGCCGAGGAACTGGACCTGTGTAGGCCCTGGAGCCGAGGAGCTGGCCTGTGCAGGCCTTTGAAAAAGTCTAGCACCCAGGCTACATGACACACCTGTTGATTTTCTCTCGTTGCTCATTCCTCACTGCAAGCATCCCGTTTCTGCTAAACACAACACCT